>NC_083723.1:78198777-78498777 GCF_028564815.1 Eubalaena glacialis
TGAATTTGGTAAAGTTGCAGGATACAAAATTAATGCACAGAAATCTCTTGCATTCCTATACACTAATGATGAAAAATCTGAAAGAGAAATTATGGAAACACTCCCATTTACCATTGCAACAAAAAGAATATAGTACCTAGGAATAAACCTACCTAGGGAGACAAAAGACCTGTATGCAGAAAACTATAAGACACTGATGAAAGAAATTAAAGATGATACCAACAGATGGAGAGACATACCATGTTCTTGGATTGGAAAAATCAATATTGTGAAAATGACTCTACTACCCAAAGCAATCTACAGATTCAATACAATCCCTATCAAATTACCAATGGCATTTTTTACGGAACTAGAACAAGTCATCTTAAAATTTGTATGGAGACACAAAAGACCCCGAATAACCAACGCAGTCTTGAGGGAAAAAAACGGAGCTGGAGGAATCAGACTCCCTGACTTCAGACTATACTACAAAGCTACAGTAATCAAGACAATATGGTGCTGGCACAAAAACAGAAACATAGATCAATGGAACAAGATAGCCCAGACATAAACCCACGCACCTATGGTCAACTAATCTATGACAAAGGAGGCAAAGATTTACAATGGAGAAAAGACAGTCTCTTCAATAGTTGGTGCTGGGAAAACTGGAAAGCTACATGTAAAAGAATGAAATTAGAATACTCCCTAACACCATACACAAAAATAAACTCAAAATGGATTCAAGACCTAAATGTAAGACACTATAAAACCCTTAGAGGAAAACATAGGAAGAACACTCTTTGACATAAATCACAGCAAGATCTTTTTTGATCTACCTCCTAGAGTAATGGAAATAAAACCAAAAATAAACAAATGGGACCTAATGAAACTTCAAAGCTTTTGCACAGCAAAGGAAACCATAAACAAGACGAAAAGCCAACCCTCAGAATGGGAGAAAATATTTGCAAACGAATCAACGGACAAAGGATTAATCTCCAAAATATATAAACAGCTCATTCAGCTCAATATTAAAGAAACAAACAACCCAATCCAAAAATGGGTAGAAGACCTAAATAGACTTTTCTCCACAGAAGACATACAGATGGCCACGAAGCACATGAAAAGATGTTCAACATCACGAATTATTAGAGAAATGCAAATCAAAAGTACAATGAGGTATCACCTCACACCAGTTAGAATGGGCATCATCAGAAATTCTACAAACAACAGATGCTGGAGAGGGTGTGGAGAAAAGGGAACCCTCTTGCACTGTTGGTGGGAATGTAAATTGATACAGCCACTATGGAGAACAGTATGGAGGTTCCTTAAAAAAGTAAAAATAGAATTACCATATGATCCAGCAATCCCACTACTGGGCGTATACCCAGAGAAAACCGTAATTCAAAAAGACACATGCACCCCAGTGTTCATTGCAGCACTATTTGCAATGGCCAGGTCATGGAAGCAACCTAAATGCCCATCGACAGACGAATGGATAAAGAAGAAGTGGTACATATATACAATGGAATATTACTCAGCCATAAAAAGAAACGAAATTGAGTCATTTGTTGAGACGTGGATGGATCTAGAGACTGTCATACAGAGTGAAGTAAGTGAGATAGAGAAAAACAAATATCGTATATTAACGCATGTATGTGGAACCTAGAGAAATGGTACAGATGAACCGGTTTGTAGGGCAGAAGTTGAGACACAGATGTAGAGAACAAACGTATGGACAGCAAGGGGGGAAAACCGCGGTGCGGTGAGGATGGTGGTGTGCTGAATTGGGCGATTGGGATTGACATGTATACACTGATGTGTATAAAACTGATGACTGATTAAAAATAAATAAAGAAATAAAGAAAAGTAAAAAGTTTAAAAAAAGAAAAAAAAAACGGACAGACAGAACCCTAGGACAAATGGTAAAAGAAAAGCTATACAGGCAAAATCACACAAAGAAGCATACACATACAAAAAAAAACAAGAAAAAAAAAAAAGAAAGGTAAGGTGACCATATGTGTGTGGGTTTATCTCTGGGCTTTCTATCCTGTTCCATTGATCTATATCTCTCTTTTTGTGCCAGTACCATACTGTCTTGATTACTGTAGGTTTGTAGTATAGTCTGAAGTCAGGGCGCCTAATTCCTCCAGCTCCATTTTTCGTTCTCAAGATTGCTTTGGCTATTCAGGGTCTTTTGTGTTTCCATATAAATTGTGAAACTTTTTGTTCTAGTTCTGTGAAAAATGCCGGTGGTAGTTTGATAGGGATTGCATTAAATCTGTAGATTGCTTTGGGTAGTAGAGTCATTTTCACAAGGTTGATTCTTCCAATCCAAGAACATGGTATATCTCTCCATCTATTTGTATCATCTTTAATTTCTTTCATCAGTGTCTTATAGTTTTCTGCATACAGGTCTTTTGTCTCTTTAGGTAGGTTTATTCCTAGATATTTTATTCTTTTTGTTGCAATGGTAAATGGGAGTGTTTTCTTAATTTCACTTTCAGATTTTTTATCATTAGTGTATAGGAATGCAAGAGATTTCTGTGCATTAATTTTGTATCCTCCTACTCTACCAAATTCATTGATTGGCTCTTTTAGTTTTCTGGTGCATCTTTAGGATTCTCTATGTATAGTATCATGTCATCTGCAAACAGTGACAGTTTTACTTCTTCTTTTCTGATTTGGATTCCTTTTACTTCTTTTTCTTCTCTGATTTCTGTGGCTAAAACTTCCAAAACTATGTTGAATAATAGTGGTGAGAGTGGGCAACCTTTTCTTGTTCCTGATTGTAGGGGAAATGGTTTCAGTTTTTCACCACTGAGAATGATGTTGGCTGTGGGTTTTTCATATGTGGCCTTTATTATGTTGAGGTAGGTTCCCTCTATGCCTACTTTCTGGAGAGTTTTTATCATAAATGGGTGTTAAATTTTGTCAAAAGCTTTTTCTGCATCTATTTAGATTATCATATGGTTTTTATCCTTTAGTTTGTTAATATGCTGTATCACATTGATTTGCAAATATTGAAGAATCCTTGCATTCCTAGGATAAATCCCACTTGATCATGGTGTATGATCCTTTTCATGTGCTGTTGGATTTTGTTTGCTAGTATTTTGTTGAGGATTTTTGCATCTATGTTCATCAGAGATATTGGCCTGTAGTTTTCTTTTTTTGTAACATCTTTGTCTGGTTTTGGTGTCAGGGTGATGGTGGCCTCGTAGAATGAGTTTGGGAGTGTTCCTCCCTCTGCTGTATTTTGGAAGAGTTTTAGAAGGTCAGGTGTTAGCTCTTCTCTAAATGTTTGATAGTATTCGCCTGTGAAGCCATCTGGTCCTGGGCTTTTGTTTGTTGGAAGATTTTTAATCACAGTTTCAATTTCAGTGCTTGTGATTGGTCTGTTTATATTTTCTATTTCTTCCTGGTTCAGTCTCAGAAGCTTGTGCTTTTCTAAGAATTTGTCCATTTCTTCCAGGTTGTCCATTTTGTTGGCATATAGTTGCTTGTAGTAATCTCTCATCATCCTTTGTATTTCTGCAGTGTCAGTTGTTACTTTTTTTTCATTTCTAATTCTGTTGATTTGAGTCTTCTCCCTTTTTTTCTTGATGAGTCTGGGTAATGGTTTATCAGTTTTGTTGATTTTCTCAAAGAACAGCTTTTAGTTTTATTGATCTTTGCTATTGTTTCTTTCATTTCTTTTGCATTTATTTCCGATCTGATCTTTATGATTTCTTTCCTTCAGCTAACTTTGGGGGTTTTTTTGTTCTCCTTTCTCTAATTGCTTTAGGTGTACGGTTAGGTTGTTTATTTGAGATTTTCTTGTTTCTTGAGGTAGGATTGTATTGCTTTAAACTTCCCTCTTAGAACTGCGATTGCTGCATCCCATAGGTTTTAGATCGTCGTGTTTTCATTGTCATTTGTTTCTAGGTATGTTTTGATTTCCTCTTTGATTTCTTCAGTGATCTCTTGGTTATTTAGTAGCGTATTGTTTAACCTCCATGTGTTTGTATTTTTTTACAGTTTTTTTCCTGTAATTGATATCTAGTCTCATAGCTTTGTGGTCGGAAAAGATGCTTGATACGATTTCAATTTTCTTAAATTTACCAAGACTTGATTTGTCACCCAAGATATGGTCTATCCTGGAGAATGTTCCATGAGCACTTGAGAAAAAAGTGTATCCTGTTGTTTTTGGATGGAATGTCCTATAAATATCAGATAAGTCCATCTTGTTTAATGTGTCATTTAAAGCTGGTGTTTGCGTATTTATTTTCATTTTGGATGATCTGTCCATTGGTGAAAGTGGGGTGTTAAAGTCCCCTGCTATGATTGTGTTACTGTCGATTTCCCCTTTTATGGCTGTTAGCATTTGCCTTATGTATTGAGGTGCTCCTATGTTGGGTGCATAAATATTTACAATTGTCATATCTTCTTTTTGGATTGATCCCTTGATCATTGTGTAGTGTCCTTCTTTGTCTCTTGTAATATTCTTTATTTTAACGTCTATTTTGTCTGATATGAGAATTGCTACTCCAGCTATCTTTTGATTTCCATTTGCATGGAATATCTTTTTCCATCCCCTCACTTTCAGTCTGTATGTGTCCCTAGGTCTGAAGTGGGTCTCTTGTAGACAGCATATGTACGGGTCTTGTTTTTGTATCCATTCAGCCAGTCGATGTCTTTTGGTTGGAGCATGTAATCCATTTACATTTAAGGTAGTTATTGATATGTATGTTCCTGTGACCATTTTCTTAATTGTTTTGGGTTTGTTATTGTAAGTCTTTTCCTTCTCTTGTGTCTCCTGCCTAGAGAAGTTCCTTAGCATTTGTTGTAAAGCTGATTTGTTGGTGCTGAATTCTCTTAACTTTTGCTTGTCTGTAAAGGTTTTAATTTCTCTGTGGAATCTGAATGAGATCCTTGCTGGGTAGAGCAATCTTGGTTGTAGGTTTTTCCCTTTCATCACTTTAGATATGTCCTGCCACTCCCTTCTGGCTTACAGAGATTCTGCTGAAAAATCAGCTGTTAACCTTATGGGGATTCCCTTTTATGTTATTTGTTGCTTTTCCCTTGCTGATTTCAATATTTTTTCTTTGTATTTAATTTTTGATAGTTTGATTAATATGTGTCTCAGTGTGTTTCTCTTTGGGTTTATCCTGTATGGTATTCTCTGTGCTTCCTGGACTTTATTGACTATTTCCGTTTCCATGTTAGGAAAGTTTTCAACTATAATCTCTTCAAATATTTTCTCAGACCCTTTCTTTTTCTCTTCTTCTTCTGGGACCCCTATAATTGGAATGTTGGTGCATTTAATGTTGTCCCAGAGGTCTCTGAGACTGTCCTCAATTCTTTTCATTCTTTTTTCTTTATTCTGCTCTCTGGCAGTTATTTCCACCATTTTATCTTCCAGCTCACTTTTCCGTTCTTCTGCCTCAGTTATTCTGTTATTGATTCCTTCTAGAGTATTTTTAATTTCAGTAATTCTGTTGTTCATCACTGTTCGTTTGCTCTTTAGTTCTTCTAGATCCTTGTTAAATGTTTCTTGTATTTTCTCCATTCTGTTTCCGAGATTTTGGGTCATCTTTACTATCATTACTCTGAATTCTTTTTCAGGTAGGTTGCCTATTTTGTCTTCATTTATTTGGTCTTATAGGTTTTTACCTTGCTCTTTCATCTGTGACAAATTTTTTTGTCATTTCTTTTTTTTTTTGTTTTTTTGATGGTGGTGCTGTATTCCTGTCTTACTGGTTGTTTGGCCTTAGACGTCCAGCACTGGAGTTTGTAGGCAGTTGGACAGAGCTGGGTCTTGGTGCTGAGATGAGGACCTCCGGGAGGCCTCAGTCCGACTGATATTCCCTGGGGTCTGAGGTTCTCTGTTAGTCCAGCGGTTTGGACTCGGAGCTCCCACCACAGGAGCTCGAGCCCGACCTCCGGCCTGGGAACCAAGATCCCTCAAGCGCACAGTCCAGCAGCAGCTCCAGCCTCCTCGCTCAGTCTCTCACTGCGGGACGCCAGCTGTTGTTTTAAAGTTAAAGCCAGATCTCTCTAGTTCCTTGCTGGGGTTGGGGAACTAGCTTGCCCCCAAAACTAATAATGAATGCAGAACTAACTTGCAAATAAGTGCAGTTTAAAATTAACTCGTGCTTAAGTTCTAGAACAGGCAATGCTAAGGTAAAAATATGAGAACAGCAGAGAACTTTCTGGGGAGGTAGAAATGTTCTACCTCACAGTTGAGGTGGGAGTTAAATGGGTGCCTGCATTTGTCAGAATTGTACAGCTAAAGTTTATGCATTTCTGGCCGGTGTAAATCCTACCTAAAAACTGAAAGAATAATTGAGTGATGGGGAGGGGGTGGCAGTATTAGGGATATAAGAATGGCAGGTAATTGTTGCAACTGGGTGTGATGGGTACCTGGAGGGCTTACTGTATTCTGCTTTCTGTTTACTTTATGTGCTTGAAATTTTCCATTATAAAGAAAATACAAAAACATCATGCATTTTGAAAGCCAGTTGGCCTGTCCCCCGTGCTAGAGTAATCTAGCATTAAATGAATCATAAATGAATGTCTGTTGCTCCCCTGCCCCACCCTCTCCCGGTCCCTCAGCCTGCACCAGGCGTGACTTGCAGGAGAAGCAGCTCCTTTTAAAATCAAAGCCTGCAGGTTGGCGTTCATGCCCTTGTATCCTAGGTGTTGAGGCTCCTGTTTAGAAACACTGGTTTTTTTCATGCCCAGCTTCTCCTGATGGGCAGTCACATTGCATGGCTGTCTCGGCCACGTGGAGGATGCCTGCCAGTTTTCTAGCTGCCTCCCTGTCTTCTCCAGGGGCCTTCAGAAGTGAGTTTAGTCTATATCACATGTTATGGTGGAAAGTTTCCAGCACATATAACAAGAGGAGAGAATGGAGACTGGATAATGGAGTCCCGTCCCTGTCACCAGCTTAACAGTCACCAGTGCAGGGCCCGTCTTAGCTCATCTGTCACACCCCCTGCCCCTCCCCCCATTATTTTGAAACAAGTCCCAGACATCATTTCTTGTGATTCTTGTACCAGCTCTTTGCAAGCACTTAGCCAACAGAAGAGAAAAGCCTGGTTTTGTTCCTCTCTCACTCTTCCCACAACCTTCATCAACTCCCAAAATCTTCTATAAATATTTTAGTATATATCCCTAAAATATAAGGACTCTTCTAAACATCACCACAATGCCATTACCACATCTAAAAAAGACAACAAAAATTTGTTATCACCAAATATCCAGTCGGTATTCAACCGCAATTCTGTCATGATAAGTTTTTTCTCAGTTGGTTTGTGGGACTCGCAATCCAAATAAGATCAGCGCCTTGCACCGTAGCCAGCTGTTCTGCCTGATAAGGTGCTATTCAGACAGAGAGGAACTTGCTTTATTTGGGAGGCATGAGCTCTTCCCACCTCTGCTGTTCTCAGCTGTGTGAAGCAAGTGGGAGCCAGCGTGGGTGTTTGTGCAGTCGGCATCCCTGCCGAAGGCACGCTTCACCCCAGTGGCTCAAATGAAGAGTCTTCAGTGAATGACTTCTCACAGGAGCGGACCGGGATGTTGGGACACCCAGTGACTACCGGAGCCCGGCATAGGGGGAGAAATGCCCGGGCTTCTCCTCCCTCTCTCCAGCCCCCTCCAGTGTCCTGCTGCAGCCTCCCACTGGTGAAACTTGCTGGGAGCCCCAGAGTTTGCAGGGGTCAGTTTCTGGGGTACATGCGGGGACCTGGAGGGGCAAACAAGAATCAGTGCAGTGTCCAAGAGCTGGCTATCAAGTAAAAACACCTGCAGCCAAACCCTGGTCCTGTCACTTACTAGCTCTGTGACTTAAAGCAAGTTGCTTAACCTCTCTGTACCTCAGTTTCCTCCTTTGTAAGAGGAGATAACAACAGTACCTACCTTACAGGGATGCCAAGCAACTTAAGTGAGATCATGTATGTGTTGCCTGGCCCACAGTGAGTGCTCAATAAATGTGAGCTATAATTATTATAAACTGCTGCTAAAAACCACCCAGGCCAAACAGGTCACAGTCTCTCTTTATCTGGCTCCTCGTTTCTCTCTAGACCTGATGACTCCAGCTTGCCTCCAGCCTAGAGATGGGCCTGAGAATTCTTTGGCCTTCACCCCTGTCCCTCTGATGTCATCCTTCTCATAGGCCCTGCACTGTTGTTTGTCTTTGAAGGTTCATCCAGCCCTGAAGGTCACAGCAGGTCTCAGTCCTTCCTACCCCAGATGACTAAATGAAAGGCCCAGCTAAGCCAACTGGGACTGTTCACAAAGAGTGTTTTCAGGGTCAAATTCTCCATCATACTATTCAGGTCCCAATACAGTAGAGTAAGTACAGACTCAGAAATCATGTTGCCAGTTATCAGGAGCTTCAGAGACTTAGCAAAGAGAGCAGAAAAGCCCAGCTTTGCTTCTTTCTTCCCCTTCCCACTACCTTCATTGTCTCAGAAAACCTTCATGCCAGGCTCAGCTCTCCTCCCTATGTTGGTGGCAAAGGTGAGTTAACAGCTGCAGGACAGGTGTCAGAAGTTTACAGCCCTGGTTACCAAGGGGGAAGGGTGGGGGGAAAGGATAGTTAGGGAGTTTGGGATTGATATGTACACCCTGCTATATTTAAAATAGATGACCAACAAGGACCTACTGTATAGCACAGGGAACTCTGCTTAATATTCTGTAGTAACCTAAGTGGGAAAAGAATTTGAAAAAGAATAGATACATGTATATGTATAACTGAATCACTCTACTGTACACCTGAAACGAACACAACATTGTTAATCAACTATAATACATTGGGTTGGCCAAAAAGTTCATTTGGTTAATGAATACGTTGTTCGATAAAGTTCTTGGTGAAAATGAAGTGTGTTTTATTTTTACCTAAAACCAAATGAACTTTTTGGCCAACCCAATAAAATAAAAAAAAATTTTGTTAAAGCTGTTTACAGCCCAGTAGGAAAGAAGAGACCCAAATAATTGTAATTTTACATAGAGCAGAAGAAATGTCATAGGAGAAACCCTAGAAGCCATGGGATTTTAGAGACAGAAGAACCCAGTTTTAGCTAAGGGGCCCAAACTGAGAAGGTTCTGGATGCATGCAGAGGATGGGGGGGGTCGGCTCCCATCAGCCAGGGCTGTGGTGGGCAGGGCCTGCCTTACCAGCAGCTGCCAGTTCAGTACAAGTCCCTGGGTGTTTAGTTGTGATGAAGCACCCCAGCTCACAAGTTTACGATGGCTACCTGCAGTGAGCGTGGAAACTTTCTTCTTCTCCTTTTATTTTTTAATTGAGCCCCAGCCCCACGAGAGTAAAAATCACCTACCTACACACAAATAAAAAGTAACGTAATAATGGGTTTAGCTAACCCATTCTTTAAGGGCATGGGCCATAAATCTCCAGTATGTACAACAGTGCTTATAAAACACATGTACTGTCTATTTCAGCTCCATGTCATTGAGTTGAGGAAGACAGGAAAAGAGAGCAACGAGGTAGTAATTGCTATTGGGGGCTGGACTCACTTTCTCTTGGGGTTTTGATTGAGTTGTCACCAGTTAGTCATTAATTGCAACTCTTCAGAATCAAAAGGCAGTAGGAAGGAGTAGTGATTAATGTCTATACAGCATCTTAAAATGTATAAAGTGCTTTTTCTCAACTAATTCCTTAAAATGTGAATTAGAAATATTACCCTTTCACATCACAGACAAGGAAACTGAGGGTCAAAATGGCCCAAGGTCACATAGCTGGTAGGAGTAGGATGGGCCTCTTTTACTCAACCTGTTTTGGACCTGAGCCTTCCTAGCCACAAGGCTTTCGTGGGGCCTTGCAGACTGTGCAAATTATACTATAAGTGCAATAGGCCGTTTTCACTTTCTAAATAGAAATATTATAATGTTGGACCCTCCACCCCTCCCTGCCTTGAGATCCTGGTGTCTGCACCCCTCTCCCCCCTGCAGATTGCTAACTGTCACAAATTGGGTTCTCTGGGAAGGGGACTCTGAGCCCAAGTTTAGTGGGCAGGATGTTTCTAAGGGAATACCTTTGGGATTTACAGCTGTGGAAGGAAGTATAAGAAAGCACGTTGGACAGAAGCAGAAGTGAAGCTGTGGAACAGGCTGACAAAGCCAGGAGCTCTGGGGCTAAAGTGGCATGTCACAGTTATCCCATGATGGGCCGAGGTGGCCAGGCCTTTGGGCCCTCCCTGCTCGGTCCTGGGATGTGGGTGGCCCTAGGTGAGGCGGCCCTGGGTAGGCGAGGCATTCCATAAAGGCCCAGCTGGAGGCTGTCTGCCCGCACGTCCCCAGCAGCCACCAAGAGTCCATCCTCGAGGGCTGTCTGGGTTGCACAGCACCATGTGCGTTACACTGACCTGGGGAAATTCTCATCCATCACTTCTTACTACACCTGTTTCTGTTAGCTTTATAGTAGGCTCTCAGTAAATGATCGTTGAATGAATAAGTGAAGGACTAGCTAAAAAAAATACTCACTGAATAACTAAGGCTGTGCAAGGTAAAGTATCTGTCTTCCCCAGGGCTTTGGCATTCAGTCAGTGCTTTTTATTCTGCCATCAAGCTTCTTGATAGTCATGCGGTCTCCTTCCCCTGTGCCCTCGTAGATAGGGTGGCCATTGGGACAGTCTTGGTTTATGCCTGTTGTCCAGCTTAATTGTTAATAGCACCCTCTTACCTTCTCAGAAATGGACTGGTTTGGGTAATATATCATATAGCCACTTATTCATGGACCCTTGGAGTGTCAGAAAGGGCCCTCTTCTGAAACCAGGCTTTCAGCACTGGGGTGACTTGCCCCAGCTCTCACGTCTACCTCTTCTGCCCCTTGCTGTGTGGCTGCAGAGGAAGCTCAGATTCCTGCTCTGACCGTGACTTTCCTCCCTTGGCCCTTTTGCTCCTCCTGCCTCCATCCTTAGGCGTACTCAGGCATTCTCTCCCCTACTGTCTTCAGAGTCACCACTTGTTTCATATGTGCATCGATCGGAGAGTGAATGGGAGAAGGTGAGTAAAAATTTTATGCTACTACTGATCAAGACTAAGACCCAGATAGAAAAATGGACAAAGACCACAAATAGTTCACAGAAAAGGAAATACAAATTCTTTCAAACTTGTGAAAGATGTTCAACCTCATTCATAATAAGAGAAATAGAAATTAAAACTACAACGAGATGCCAGTTTTCATCTCTCACATTGGCACTTTTGTTGGTAGGATTATTGTAAATTACCACAAACATTTTTGGAGGGCCATTGGGTAGAATCCATCAAATGAAAAATACAAGTTATCTGTTGACCTAGCATACATTCTAGGAATTTATTCTACTTGCACATGAGTGCAAAGAAGTATGTGTGAGGACACTTTAATATCTTTTTTTTTTAAGAAATGATTGGAAACATCTAAATATCCATCATTAAGAAACTAATCAAATACGTTATGGTAACAGGAATGTATTCATTTCTCTCCTCTGTACACAGCTCTTTCTCTTTTTTTAGATCTCAGCTAAAATATCACCTCCCCTGAGAGGCCTTCCCTAACCAGTCTTTCTAAAGGAGGGCCCCCTCTTCTCTCTTTCACTTGCCATAGCTTGCAGTAATTTTCTTAGTTCACTTGTATTTTGGGCTCCCTCTCCCTTTAGAATGTAAGCTCTGAAGGGGCAGTCTAGAATTCTTTTTCACTATTGTATCCCCAGCATCTATCAATAGCATAGTATTGGGTTGGCCAAAAAGTTTGTTTGGATTTTTCCATAACATCTTGTTGAAAAACCCAAACAAACTTTTTGGCCATCCCAATATTTAGCACTTAATATGTATTGATTGAATGAACGACTTTAAAAAAGACTGTTGAATCTCAGATAAAACTGCATGTTATCCTTATTGGTGAAACATTAAAATAAAAATAAAGAATGTCAGGTGTGGTAATGTGATTTAGTGTGTATTTGGTCCTCATCTCCCCCCCAATCCCCATTTGGCAGAGCTACCAAAGACCTTGGTATTTCCTAAGCATTAAGAGCAATGGGAGCATCTTTTGTTACAATATTTGGTCTTTCAGTCCTCAGTTCCTGAAATAGCTCCAGAGCCGTAAGAGTGAAAGGAGTGTCTTCCAATTCATAACATGCCCCTTCTAACCACACCTAACTTATGTTAATGAGGTGACTTTTGGAGAGCCGGCTGGTTGCCAGGGGAACCAACCAAGTGATGAGAGGGTTGGAATTTTAAACCCCACCTCCCAGACCTCTGGGGAAGCGAGAGCAACTGAAGATTGAGTTAAGTCACTAATAGCCAGTGATTTGATCAACCATGCCTGTGTAATGAAGCCTCCATAAAAAACCAGAAGGGCGGGGTTTGGAGATCTTTCAGGTTGGGGAACACGTGGAGGTGCTGGAAGAGTGGTGCAAGGCATGGAGGCTCTGTGCCCCTTCCCACAATCCTTTCTCTTAGGCATCTGTTTGTTTCTGAGTTTTGTCCTTTTGTAATAAGATGGTAATCTAGTAAGTAAACTGTTTTCCTGAGATCTGTGGGCCACTCTAGCAAATTAAACTGGACGAGGAGGGATTGTGGGGACCTTCTATTTATAGGCACTTGGTGGGAGGCACAGGTGACAACCTGGACTTGGAATTGGCCTCTGAAGGGGGAGGCGGCGTCTTTGAGACCAAGCCCTTAAGCTGTGGGATCTGATACTATCTCCAATTAGATGGTGTCAGAACTGAGTTAAATTATAGCACACCCAGCTGGTGTCACAGAATTGCTAGATGTATGGAAAACCCACACATCCGGTGTCAGAAGTGAAGTAGTAGACTATTGAGAATAGAGGGGCGACAGAGTGTTTTCTTTTACGTCAGGTATCACCATTGTTATTGAAGAGTATTCTGGAAGCATGATCAAAAAGCAACTAGACAAGAAAATGAAATAAATTTAAATGTTGGGAAGGAAGAGGTGAAAATAATTAGTAAAGCAGTTGATATGACTATATATATACTTAGGGGGAAAAATACAGATTAACAAATTATAATGGAAGAATAGTTTTCCTGAGTCTACCTTTTGCTGTTGCCCTGGCCAAAGTGATTTTGCTATGTAGGGATTTTGGGGATAGCTTTAATCAGATATAATTTCAAACTTTAAAGTTGCAAGAATAATTTATATCCCTTACTTAGATTTACCTATTGTTTACATTTTGCCCCGTTTGAGTTACCTATTTATAATTACATCTATATACACTTATAATTCTTTCATTCTGAAACATTTAAGGATGAATTGAAACTATTGTGTATAGCATTTCCTACAAAATGATTTTTTTTTCTATAACCAATTAATCAAAATCAGGAAAATTTAACATAAGTTTAAGACTATAATCTGTTGTCCATATTCAGATTTTATCTATTGCCCCAGTAACATCCTGTGTAACTACTTTTTCTCCTGGGTCTGCATCTAACCCAGGATCACACATTGCGCTTAGTTCTCAAATCTCATAAGTCATCTTTAATTTGGAAAAGGTATTTCAGTTCTTGACCTTTAAGTTTTGGAAGAGTATCAATCAGTTATTTTGTAAAGTGGCCCCCAATTTTGATATATCAAATATATATATATATATATATATATATATATATATATATTATATTTGATGTTTCCTCATTACATTGAGATTATGAATACCACAGATGTGGTATTGTATCCTTCATATCGTATCAGGAGGCATCTTGGTTTATTGCCATATTGTGATGATAGATTTGACCACTTGGTTTAGATGGTGTTTGCCAGGTTTCTCCTAAAGTGTTATTATTTTTCTCTTTGTGTTTAAAAAGTAATCTGTGGAGTGACGCTTTGAGACTGTTTATCTTATTTTCATCAAATTTTTATTCCCTAGTTTTAGCGTTCATTTATGATTTTTTTTTTTAATTAATTTATTTTTTGGCTGCATTGGGTGTTCGTTGCTGCACGCCCGCTTTTCTCTCTAGTTGTGGTGAGCGGGGGCTGCTACTGTTCATTGCGGTGCTTCTCATTTTGCGGTGGCTTCTCTTGTTGTGGAGCATGGGCTCTAGGCATGTTGGCTTCAGCAGTTGTGGTGCATGGGCTCACTAGTTGTGGCGTGCAGGCTCTAGGGTGTGCGGGCTTCAGTAGTTGTGGCACACGGGCTCAGTAGTTGTGGCGCACGGTCTTAGTTGTTCTGCGGCATGTGGGATCTTCCTGGACCAGGGCTCGAACCCGTGTCCCCTGCATTGGCAGGCGGATTCTTTACCACTGTGCCACCAGGCAAGTCCTTTACCCTATTTTCTGCTTCTTGCCACGTGATTTGTAGTCGTACAGAATTTCTCTACCTTCCGTTCTCCTCTTCCCGAGGTTTTAGGCAGGACCATCTTAGATACTTTTGTTACCAAACTCTCATACACTCTAAAAGTTTGATCGGTTTCCTTATGGGCTTGATCTAGTTGTGTATTAGCCACCTGTTCCCTCTGTTATTGTTTATTTATGTATTGTTATAAATAACATTCTTATGTTTGCAAGTTCATGTATGTCTCCACATGTGTTGTGTTAACTCAAATATTACAGATTAAGGGGACCCTGCTTCATGGTTCTAAAATAGATATGTGATTTAGAGATAAGAAGCTCCAGTGCCCACCAACAGCAAATTTATTTGTAAACAAAGTTAGCTGCCTCAGGAATCTAGAATTTTGAATTAGATTCTCTTAAGGTTTAACAAAAGAAACCTTCCCTTGGCAAAAGATTGAGGTTAAAAGAGTGATGACCAGTCTACCTTTTCCTTTCTTCCCTGAATTTAGATAGGAATCAGTGTTTTAATTGCAGGAAAGAGCAAGACTATGGTATCTCACCCATCAGAAATCGGATCCCTACCAAAGTCTTCGGGTGTTGTGTTTGGGAGTTCATCTATTCAACGACTATTATTAAGGGTCTACTATGTATATCAGCTGGTGCTAAATGCTATGGGGAAAAAAAATAAAGCAAGATAAAAGAGACTGATATTAATGGGAGGGGGGTGCTTTTTTATAGAGAGTACTTAGGAAAGAAAAGTGAGATGGTGATATTTGAATAGGGACCTGAAGGAAGGGGGGCGGGGGCGCTGGGAGGGGTGGAGATGGGGGTGGGGAGCAGAGGGAGCGCCTTACACGCAGCAGGAACGGGGAAATGGGGGAGGAAGTTCAGAGACTGCTTGCTGTGCGTGAGGCTGAGCGTTGGGGCATTGCCATGTTTATATGGTGAAGATGAAGCATCAGCAAAGGACAAGTAGTCGGTGAGGCAGGAGAGTAGAGAGAGAAGGTACTTGGATGCCAGGTGAAGAACCTGTTTCCAGAAAAAGGGAGTAAACTCGGTGAAATGTTGCTGATGGGTCGAGTAGGTTGAAGATAGAGAACTGTAGCCTTGGGGGACCCTGATGTGCTGCTTCAGTGGAGGGGTGGAGACAAACCCTCATTGAAATAGGTTCAAGAGAGAATGCACTGAGTCCGGATGACTCTCGAGAGGATTTTGCTCTCCAGAGGAGCAGAAAAATGGGATGGGATCTAAAGAGTAATGTGGGACCAAGGGAGGGATTTTTCAAGATGGGAGGTGTTATTGTGTTAGTGGGCTGATGGGAATTAGCCGATAGACAAGAAACAATTGTTGACGCAGAAAAGAGGATAGGGTAGCAGAAGCAATGCGCTTGAGCACACGAGCTCCTTGTGATCAAGTACTTGAACGGAGAGATCATTTGAGGTAGGAAGAAGACTAGCATCCACAGTGTCAAGAGGGAAGCTGCGTTTGTTGTATAGTTTGGTACAGTGAACAGAGAAGCAAGTAAAACCAAGTGGGCCACCAGCACATCAGCTTCCTTTTCTGCTCTTGCTTTGATTTCTCTCGTTTCTGGCATCTGTGGATTTCCATTTCTTTGACCTTCACTTTTTTTTTTTTTTAAAAGATGAACGTTTCTGTGATTTAGAGTGGGGGGCAGCGGTGCTGTCCTTCAGTTAGTCCAGTGTGTTTTGTTGCTGGAAGAAATTAAAAATAGATCCTTTGAAAGGATTTAAGAGGCCTTGATGTTATGTTACAGGGGAAACATTATACAGAGAACTTTTAATATCATAATTGAAAGTATCAGAATATACAGTATATGCTAAATAACTATTTGAATGTTCAGAAAAATTCTCTTGCCTTTTAATTATTTGTCTCCTCAGTTAAAGGTGGAAGGACTCATCTGCGTAAATAAGCATAGTTGAAAATATCAGAGATGTTAGTTTAAGCTTTATTGTTAACTTTATTTTTTCAAAATAAAAATATATTTACCTTTTTCCTGATTGTAAAAGAAATACATGTTTGTTGTAAAATATTCAAACAGTACAGAAATGTATAAAGTGAAGTCAGCTCTTCTAACCCACCCTGAAGTCCAGGGGCTTTATAAATGCATATAATTTAAATTATCCAGATCAGAACAGCCCATCTCACAGTGAGTTCTTAAAAAGGACAGGACACAAAACTGACCTTTGTTTCAGAATTAAATGTTTGATAATGAAATGCCAGTCTTAGCTTTTGACTTGTGGGTTTTCCTGATCACTGAGCAGTAAGTACAAAACAGTTTTAAAGATTTGACTTATTTGATGAAATGCGGATTTGTACTTAGCACATCTTGGGGTCCTTTTATAGGAGAATGAGGTACTAAGAGCTGTGGATCACAGTTGCCAGCATGAGGAAAATGAGCAAAGAGCATCAACCCAGAGGGAGAAATCACTACAGCAGAAGAATGAAGATGAAAATAAAGTAGCAGATAAACCTGCCTGGGAGGCAGAAAAGACCACTGAACCTAGAAACGAGGTAAGTCAGTCAGAATATCCCGGCCGTACCATTTTGGCTTTAAGGTAGATTTTATGGCTTTTGATGGTTTGTGTTGAGAATGAATTTTGTATATGTGTGCCTTACCGTTAAGTAAATCTGATATATGAAAATACATGTTTTTTTAAAATTGTGGATGTGGTTATTTGGTTTACAAAGGAATCAGCCCACAGAACATTGTATCTGGTTAAACTCAGACACCCATCCAGGAACTTGCTAGCAGGTTTTGTTGTGTCTGCAAGGGATAAAGAGATGGCTGGCATCCTGAACCCAGGAATCCTCAATCAACCAGCCACTTGCAGAAGCAGCCAGGTTGGCTAGGTCTGGCAGGGCAAGCCAGAGGACCCTGAAGGCATATCACCCTCAATCCAGCTGGGACTTGGGCTCAAGTCCTTACTCGGTCTCCTGGTACGCCACGCTGAAGGGGCAATCCAGGAGCCCACTTTGCATCTTTGACCAGGCCGAGTAGGATAACCTCCTCGGCTCCTCTCTGTATAACCACACTCATCAGCAGTGAAAAGGGTATGTAGAAAGATGAACTCCAGAAGCTAGGCTGAAGGGATGGATTTTTCCTGTAGCCTGTGCTTCCTCCCTTCTTTCACTTGGAACATAATCTGGACCATAATTTTGCTCAGCCCTGCTGAGGTCCTAGCCCACAAGCCTGGCAAACAAATGCTCCAGACGGGTCTGGAGGTTCCACAGACCTTTAACCACTTGACACTTCCCCTGGAAGGTGCCACACCCTTGCAGGTCTTGCCCTGATGGATCTCTCAGCCCTGAATTGCCCCAGGTGGCATTTGGAGCTGTGCCTTGAACAGCTGGGAGGGTAGAGAGAGTACCATGCCTTGTCCCTTCTCAGACAGCCCACCATCATTGTAGCCTTACCTATGTAACATCACACCGAACATTACATGATTAACAGAGTGAAGTCAGAAAACAGCTCTGCTCCCTTTGCCCACCCACCATGCCCCCACCCCCTCCAGCCTATTCTAACCTGTTCTAGGGAACTAGTTCTTCCCTATATGCTGGGTGAAATCTGGGACAGACCCTGTGACTTCTAGATAATCAGACAAAAATTTCTCTCTGGTCATCCCAGTGCAACAGTTGATAAATATAGCCAGTGTAATTCTCAAAAACTGAACTGAAATTTAGTTTTTCCCCTCCTATCCCTGCTGCAGCCTCAAAGCCTGGCTGAGTGGAAAGGGGTGTGTGTGGCCAGCTTCTCGGTTTCCCCAGTTCTTCCTCCCTTGCTTGTACAGACAGCCGTCTTCTCTGGAGCTGAGGGTGTGTGATGGGTGGTAAGAGCTCAGGACAGGTGTTCCTTGACTGGTGCCAGCCTGAAACTGTTTTCCCTGGACCGTAGGATGTTATTTAAAACTGCTTCTCTGTTGGATGGGCTCTTTCATTTCACAGGTTCTTTGGAGACCCCACCACCCAGCTGGGAGTCCTTCACCTGCCCCTCTTCACAAGGACACATGCACCTCCACCTCCAGGTGGCCTCTCAACCACATGCTGGTCCTGGAAACCTGCACCTCACCTCGTCAGTCCAATCACTTCTCTAACTGCAGCCCTTGCTTGGCCTCTTGCCCTTATTTTTCAGGCAAGCTGTGGATGCACATCTGCTGTGTTCCCTAAACACACCATGTTTCTATGTGGTTTCTAAGTCCCTTTTTGCTAGTCTCATGGTGGGGAGCTCACCCCAAAGAACCCTCCCATTTTCACTTTACCTCTCAGGCTGTTCAACACTTTTATGACCTGCAGTTGAGGATCCCATCGCAGCCTGGCATTTCACTGTGAAATGCAGGTGTTTCCACTTGCCTCTGCTCTTACCCACTGTTGTTCTCCCCAGGCCTTGTGTTTTCCTTGTAATTCATGTACCTTGCTGTGGCTTTACCACCTGCTTACACACACACACATCAGTGCCAGTGAACACTGAAAGAACCATATTTGTTTTGAAGGAGACATTTCAGCTCACTTTCCTGAATGCCTCCCAAGTCATCTTTTTTGAGGCAAAACATGTTTTTACCACTTCATTGTGTATAGATTTATGCTCTTGGTTCATTTTTCTCCTGGGTATGTCTTTGCCATTACACCCCTTCACTAGACTTCCCAGAAAAGTAGCAACTGTGTTTTCTACTTTTTTGAATTACCTATAGTAACTAAGGTAGTTACTATCACTGCTAGATAACAGGCACTCGTTAAATAATAATGAAGCAATAGATGAAGTAGGGAGCTTTCCTCGGAGAATTAAAAATTTGACTTGAGACAAACATCAATTTGAACAAAACCTTCTAGAAACACATTAATTATTTAGAGCATGACACGACAATTATACATTTCTTGTAGGAGCATCTAACAATGCATCTGCTCTTTTACTGAGATATGTTACTTAGTAGGGAGTTGTCTGTGACCAAAGTGAATCACTGACATAATTTACTCTTTAACAGTAAGTTCTTTCTAGCCCCACTGCAAGCCTGGACTTGGCTAGCTGTTAATAAAGACTAAATACACAGTATATATAGGTGTATATATACTGGTCTGAAGATACTTTCTTCTCACTAAAGACAAGTTGAATTTATATATTGTTTCATCTTTTAAAAGGTATAAAATTAAATGTGTCCACCATATTTTTTGAATACTCCTAATGATCTGTTCAAAATGCAGTGAATTCTTGATGAAAAATAGAACTGTTTGTATTTTATGTGAAGATTTAGGAAGGAGGATGACTGCAAACAGAATGCTGTCCATAGTTAAAGCCCTCAAGTAGAAGGCATCAGCCCATGAGGTTCTGAATAGAAGTGAATGAGGGGATTTTTTTTAAGAGGTGAAGGCAGGTTTAAGGGAAACACGAAGGAAGAGGGAGGCGCCCCCATGGACTAGCAGCTACCTGAAGCCAACACCACCCTCAGAGCAAAGGAACCTGGGGAGAAATGCAGCTCAATGAGGTGTCACACCTTGCACCCGCCCATCTCTTGCCTCTGTCTCTTGTGGAATCACCCAGGGAGCTAGCTCCTCAGACCTCTATCTCCAGGGGGCACTGAAGAAGAGGAAACAGGTATCTAATGAAACACATCTTTGACTAGCCTGAAGGATCAGTCCGTAATTCATTTTAAGCAGAATGATCTTCATACATAACATAATACTTCTATGTTCTACATATTAAGGGTTTCTTTTCTGCAAAGTGTTATTTACCCACAGTTAAGGATTGTTTTTGCAGGAATGCAGATTTGTGCTGATGTTATTCATTCTCACACACATGTGACCATCAGATTTTGGTCAGTGGTTGGCCAGGACTGATGAATCAAGTTTCTGAAATTTCTTAACTAGGAATCATTTAAAATGATCCAACTGGTGAAGAAGTCTGCTACCCACTAAGAATGTGTCATTTGCCAGTTAAAGAAAAACAAGAAATCTTATTCACCAGTTTACCTTAAGTCCTATAGCATCCACAGAAATAGACAGAAAGCCTTGAAAACATGGCTTCATAGAACCCAAGGTATTTTTTAGAAAAAGAAACCAAGTATTTATACCCACATATACAAAATCAGTCCAGCTGATCTGAATCTTCAAAAAAGAAAACCCTAAAGTAAAAAGTTGGGGGTGGGAGTTATACACAGCACATTAGTCAGGAATGTGAACTTGCTAACATGTAAAGACATCCCTTTGACACATCAGATACAGAAATCCTGGGTAAGACAGAATGGATAATATCTTCAAATGTATAACTGAACTCAAAAGCAAGACACAGAACTCTACAGATACAAGCAGCAAAGAGGGAACTCAAAATCCAGAATTTAAGACAGTCAGGCACCAAGGCTGAGGAGTCCCCAAGAACTGTATCCAGATGCCACATGACAGAGGCTGGAGTTGAAGAGTTCCCCGCTTTAAAGCTCAATGTTTAAAGGCTCTTCTGGTTCAGGAAATGAGGAATAGAACAATTCTAGCCACCAGCGAGGAGACAGAGCAAGGAAGCTGTCCATCCAACCTTTAGAAATCAGAACACTAAGTGGTGTGGATTCAGACTACCATCACCATCAGGAATCCTGAGTCAAGAAAAGGTCTAGAAAATGATACAAAAACTGGTCCTTGCAGAGAAAAGTATAAAACCTAGTTCATAAACCCTTGGTATGTGTCATTCCTATAGAAACTGTTCTCAACAAAGATGAGCTCACCTTTACATATAAAAAGAAAAGACAGTGATAGAATAAGAAAAATCTAAATTATTTCTAATAGGAGTCCCAGGAGAGGCTGGGAAGTATGAAGGAGAAGCAGTATTCAAAAAGTTTATGGCAGAATATATCCAAAAATTAAAATGATCTTACGGCTCAGATTAAAGGAATACACAGAGTCCCAAGCAGAGTAAATAAGTTAAATCCCAGACATATCACAGTGAAATGGCAGGGCAACAAAGACTTAAGAAAAAAATCTTTAAAACTACCCAAGGGAAAAAAAGATTAGCTGTTATAAAATGACAGACCGATAGCAAACATGTCAGTAGTAATAAATGCCGTAAGACAGGGCTGAGGAAAAACATTAAGCTTGATAAACTAACACTTAAGCATGAAAGCAAAATAATTCCAGGTTACAAAGACTAAAGAGTTCATGGAGCCGATCTAGAGAACTATCAAAGTAATTATTTCAACAAACTAAACCCTCAAGGGAGGAGACAAAGCAGTAACAAGAAGCTGATAGAACTTTGGTAACTCCAAATATGTATTTGACTGAAAAGTGCAACATCTTGTAATCAATTTGGAAAGTTGGCTGGAGAGGAACAAAATAAGGTGGAACTAAGAATATAAGCTAAAAACATAAGATGAAGAACGGTTAGGGCAGGAATGGAGGAGTTGTCGAGTTAAAGGTTTAAAGCAAGATGTTAAAATACTGAGTACTAAAAAAGGAATAGAACGTAAAAATTTCAAACTAGAGATAAAAATCCACCAGGGATGCAACACCTGGTTTACCCTTTCCAGATTAAGCCTAAAAGCCCCAACCACTTCAGTCTTTTAATTTAAATGAATGATGCACCTTCTTTTTCTAGAGACATCGAAATGGAACAGACACATCTTTCTCTCTGGAAGACTTATTTCAGTTGCTTTCATCACAGCCTGAAAATCCACTGGAGGTAATTGGAATCTTGGCTTTTATCCTTGCAGGAAAAATATCTGCAGTGACCTCTCTGTGAATAAACACAACCTTATTACCTGGGATACACAGCAGTTTAAACTAATACTTAGATAACGGTTTCTAGTGCATTATTTAAGCACAGACTTAGGATTTACTTTTTATAGAAACACTTCTTTGGAGAATTAGCCAAATATGTATAGTTCCCCCTTCCAAATAATCACAAAGATAAAATCAAATTCATAAAATCCATATTGAATCAAAACGGCAGTACATAACTTGACTAAGTAAGGCACACCTTAGTTTTTCTAGCAGCATTACACTTTATGCTGGTCCAGTTTGCTTTAAGACACATCTCCCCCCACAGTAAGACTGTTTTCACTATTGCTGTGATTATCCGTGACAGTCCACAAGGTGGACTTAGATTGCCAACAGCTAGGGTAAGAAAGATATTACAATTTTTGAATAACAAGACCTTTCATACTAACATAATTTTTCTAATTTCCCACGATGTTCAAAGAACAAATCTTTCCCTGACATAGCATGTTCTCACCTGGGCTCACATCATGTATTCTATTGCATTATTTAACTAAGGGAGTTATTCGTAGCCAACAGCATATCCTTACTTACATAGAGGAATTAACACAAGAGGAATAAGAAGTATTGTATTAGGCACTAGAACTGCTATTAAAAGTTTTATGTTATAGTGTTTTCCTTTCCTTTTTCAGGGCATCTCACTGGGAGACAGTCCTCTCCCAGGAAGCATCAACGATGGCATGAATTCTCCTACACATTATAATGCAAATTTTAGCCAGGCTATAAGTCACGATGTAAATCTCCATGAGGCCATGTTGTTGTGTCCTGACAATACATTTAGAAGGGATCCAGTAGCAAGGACTTCACAGCCACAAGAACTATTTCTGCAGTTAAATTCTCCTCTTACCAATCCTGAACACACCCTTTCTGGAACTAATTTGACAGGATTTCTTCCATTTGACAATCAGATGAGGAATCTAACAAACCAAGACCTTCTGTATGACCTTGATATAAACATATTTGATGAGATAAATGTAATGTCTTTGGCCACAGAAGGTGGTTTTGATCCAATGGAAGTTTCTCAGCTTTTTGAAGAACCAGATTCTGATTCTGGGCTTTCCTTAAACTCAAGCCACAATAGCACCTCTGTCACCAAGTCTAACTCCTCGCGCTCTGTATGTGAAGGTGCTTCACGTTCTAGCAGTGACCTTGGATCTCTTTTCCACCGTGACTTAGAAGGGGCTGTAGGAGGCTGCTACCCAGAGCCCACTAAACTTTGTCACATGGATCATAGGAGTGACTCTCATTTTCCTGGGGACCTTGCATTTCAACCCGTATTACATAACCACACTTACCACTTAAAGCCAAGTGCACTAAAATCCACTTATGAATCTTTTTCATGGCCTGGGAAGTCACAGAAAATAAGGCGTGGGTACCTCAATGACACAGACAGAAACTTAAGCCGTGATGAACGGCGTGCTAAAGCTCTGCACATCCCTTTTTCTGTGGATGAAATTGTCCACATGCCTGTAGATTCTTTCAACAGCATGCTAAGCAGGTACTATCTCACAGATTTTCAAGTGTCGCTCATCCGTGATATTAGACGAAGAGGGAAAAATAAAGTTGCTGCTCAGAACTGCCGTAGGCGCAAACTGGATGTAATTTTGAATCTGGAAGATGATGTATGTAACTTGCAAGCAAAGAAGGAAACCCTTAAGAGAGAGCGATCCCAGTGTCACAAAGCTATAAACATAATGAAACAGAAACTGCATGATCTCTATCATGATGTTTTTAGTAGGTTAAGAGATGATGAAGGTAGGCCAGTCAATCCAAACCAGTATGCTCTTCAGTGCAGCCTTGATGGAAGTGTTTTGATTGTACCCAAGGAATTGGTGACCCCAGGCCAAAAAAAGGAAAACCAAAAAGGAAAACGAAAAAGTGAGAGAAGAAATTGAAGATGGATTCCATCCATATGCATAAAGCCGTAACGTTCAGAAACTGATCAAAAACCATTGAATCTGCTTCAAAGTTTAGCTCGTTATCTACTGCTACTTCACTCAGTTAAGGCTACATTTTGAAGCTTATATGGACCAGTTTAGGACTTCAGTATCAGACTTGGGGGCTTAAGCCACAATGTTTCATGAACTCCTAATAGTATGTAGAAATAGGGTGATGTGAAAACTTGGTAACAACTGTCCTTCACTAGCCATTTCTTAGTAAGATGGTCCCTTCAAAGAGAGCAAACACTGGATGTAATCATTTCAAAACATGTTTTTATGATTTAAAATACAAGTAGCCTTAACATTTTCATTTAGTTTTCAAGAACTGTTTTAGCTTACTTTTGATGAAAACTTATGTAGCTTTTTCTGTGGAAATAAATTTTGTACTTGATTTTATAAAGTACTAACTTTCCCCTTTTATACAGAAATCCTAAGCAAACTTCTCTTCCAAAATACCCTCATTTAAAAACACAGGTGATTATCTAGCAAATCAGGCAGCATAGTGTTAAATTTTAAAAATTACATAAATTGATCACTCAAGTCAAACCAAATATAGTGAACACCGAACCAACAAGCAAAATTCCCCCCCTTAGACCTAACACATAAAACATGACATGAAATAGACCAAGCTCTACACCAGGATGCCCAAACAAAAACTGGAGCTTTAAAATATTACTGCATTAGGCTTTAACACCTGAGGACAAAGAGCCTCCCTCCCTCTCATAAATAGGACTAATTCCCTGGCAGTAAAGCCAGCCTGTAGGGATAGCTCCACATCTGGAACACTGACAGCTCACACCAAAAAAAACCCAACTTGCTTAAATATGGAAAGATTTAAGCAAGCATGTACAGGAGGCCATACAAGAACGCAGACCACCACACTAAGGGATGATAAGCACAGACTTTGCAAAGAAATGAAAATACTGAAGCAAAATGAAAGATATTCAAAGAGGCAAAAACATAGCCATTTGATAAAAAGAATAGAAATAATGGCACTTGAAATGAAACCTCAAGAATTTTCTGTAGACAACTGCCCTGTCAAGGTTTTAGAACATTAACAAGAATACTGTTAGTCTAATTTCAAAATTAGAAGAATCAAGGTTGTCAGATGTTTTCTGCAGTTAGAGTAATTGCCTAATAACATAAATGTCACAAGTCAAAGTTATTTTGGGTTACAGAAATGTAGGGTGTGGGTTTTTATAGTAAACCTTTATACTTTAAATTGGAGCTAGGAATTTGTTTCAAGCCCCACATAGTAGCAAAATGCTTCTAGATGCAAGTTTCACTCTTCTGACCAGTTTTGTGCAATAACCACTTTTTCAATGGTGACAGGCTGGCTTTTTGCAAGGGAGCCCACCTCAAATGTCTTAGCTTCTTAAATACAGAGCTTCAAGGCACATTCTTTCAAGCCTACATACAATGTAATATGCCACGACCAATTGTTTTGAAACTGCAGGTATCCCGATTTGCTCAATTTCAGTGCTTGCTCTTGTCAGGCTCAGCATTCTCCCCAATCCCTGAAAATATCAGGAACATCAAATGGGCAAAAAAGAGGCACACAGCGGAGAGAGCTGGGATTCAAAACATTCACAGCAACTGAAATTTTGAGATCCATAAGGTATTTGGTGCATTGTGACCGAAGGTCAACGAATGCAGCTTTCACCAGCCAGTTTCATCTCATTTGCCATGGGCTAGTTTCTGGTCACTTTGTACAAATACCACACTGCTCTTCAGTACAGTGCTGAAGCTGCTTCCTCTCCATCACTGATATGTCAGCAGTGAAAATTTCACACCACTATTTTAGCCTAAGCTCCCTACTTACAGATTAAGATACACCAAGATTGACTATTCTGCTCAGTAGTCTTTATCGAGTTGGAAGGAATAGGTGGAGTGTTGAGAAAATTTGATTCTCAAGCTTTTATAAACAGATCAAAATGTCAAGTTCTAATGGAAGCCATATGCATTTTAATTTTACTGTGACTGCTGAACAGAGCTGTTAGCTATCTGACCCATTCCTTAAATAGTGTAATCAGTCTTTAGCTAATCTGAACAAGACATGGATAAACAGTCAAGACTTACTTGAATTGAGAAACAGTTCCATCAATCAAGGTTAGGGGGATGATAAACTTAAGTTCCCAAGTGTCTCCAAGTATTTGTTTGGGGGTTTAAATACAGACTCAAGCTGCAAGAGGACCCACAGAACTAGGTAAGATCAGCAATCTTTACACCCATACATCTGGTAGTCTGTATAATTGGCCTTCGGCCTCTTTGAAGCATGTTTTTTGCTAGGCATCATTTTCCCTCCTGATTTCAGTGGACTGGCCCAAACTTACATTTCATTTTTAACTGCTCCCAACATAAAAGTAGTCTTACCTTCCTTACTTATAGAAAATACTGTTATTCCTGAAATCATCCCTTTGTCATAGAATTACATCAGTTGAAAATTAATAGTGAAATCTGGTTCCAACAGGCGCTCAGCATCTCATTTGTCCTTTTCCTATTAAAACCTTATTTCCTTTTGGTAGCTAACAACAGGCCATGATGAAATCCTCACAGGGAAATTACAACTATTGCGTGTAATCTTCAAGCAACGTGTGCTCAATAAGATGTGGATATATGGGTTCCATTTCAAGGCTGGCTCCAGTTCAGCACTGACCTTTAGAATACAGGAGCAGTTAGAAGTCAGCCCAGCTGCCAGAACAACAAAGTGATCCTATGGAGTACATATTAGTGCTTAATAATTTAAATATTTTTCACTTAAATACTTTAGTTGCAGTAATAGCAGAGCATTAAAATCATTGGGTATACCACCTGAGAATATTTGTTCCAAACTTTAGACTGATTTAAAATATAACTAAACCACAATGTACACACGCCCTTTGGGTATACTGAGATTAGTGATGTTTTCTACCTTCTGCAAAGGCACCACATATGCACACACGTTTGAACTAGTAATTGTCATTACTAAGGAACCAAGACATGATTCTTTTAAAGCCTCCCTTAATTGCCTCTCAGTACTTTTAAATATTAAGAATCACTTCAGACCAACTTTTAACGTACTTATGCACTTAATCGGAATATTGAAAACCACACAGAAGATCCAGTTTCAAAAGCTTTTACCAAAGAGGAAAACACTCCAGGTATGGGAGCCATCCCCCAAGATGGCTCCCAATAACGCTTGCTTTTTGGTCATGTGAGTAAAACCCTCCCCTCCCACATTGTGATCACAAGATAACTTACAAAAACACTGGTTGTATTGAGGATTCTTTTGTTGCTTCACTATGGGTAAAGGAAATAGCCAGTACCAACCTTCAGTCCTGTCAGTAGGCCATTTTGGATTCAAATATTCCAGCCCCAGTCATGTTTTCCCTGACTTACATACAACCCTGAGCTTCAGCTAGAAATCGCACAGCTAAGCTGCTTCCAAATTGCTGACCTACAAACACACTGTGAGGTGAAAATATAACAGTACTCTAAAATATTTCCTTTTAGAAAAAAAGGTCCTTAAATCTCAATTTCTAAAAGAAAATTAGCAGCTCAACACACAACATACACACAAAATACTCAACATTACCTATTGCATGTTTCAATAAGCTAGGTCATTTCGCCCTGTTAATACGTAATACAGATGTCTTCCCCTATTTGTGCTGGTGTTAAACGCTGGGTATTTTAGGGTTGTATTATACCAACTTGATTTATCTTCTTCAAAAGTTAACTTCTTTGTAGAGCTAGACATTTTTAAGACATTAAGAATTATTTTTTCCTAGTAAATCCATGGCCAAATGTAAACAAATTTATAGCTGAAAATGGACGCAAAGCTCATCTTCCGTTAGCCATCATTAGTTTGACTTACCTGTGAGATACCTCATATCAAAACCAAAAGAAATAGAACAAGTCAACTTTACTCTTTGTCCCCTATTTTTCTGGTTTTTCATTTCAGGTGAACATCCAAGTAAGAAACTCACTGCTTGCTATTAAATTTTATCCACCATGTTTAACCCTTTAAGACAACCACCTGATACTAACTGTATAACGAAACAGAGCTAATTCACATTTGAGAAACTAATGACAGAGTTTGTCTCAGTGCCTTTGCATAGCCACTTAAACTTGGTTGGACCACTTCAGCTGGTTAGAATCTGTAATGACTTTAAAACCACCACCAGCAATGTTAAACATACAAGGCAAAGCCAGAAATCTGTAGCATTATTCAAACGCTGAATATACAGTGTATAAAGAATGGCATTTTATTAGGGACAGCCAATAATGTCCACAGTGCTTTTCTCGTTTGTCTATCCGTATTGAAAGGAAAATGGCAATATGCATTGCTTTGAGAAACTGCTTTAGAAATCTAGCAGATGGCAATCCTTTAGACAACTTAATGTTCATAGAACAAGATTCACATTTTATGTGTAAACATTACACCAAGTATTTGAATACAAAAGTATTTATTTTAATAAACTTTATATTTAAAATAGAATTTTAATCTGTCTACTCACAAAACCTAATTCAAAACACGATACATTTCTCTCTCTAGCTGATTTGATGTTACTCCGTTACAAACAATACTCAATTTGTAATTGTTTTATATTAAGAACCTGTACTAAATGAAGTCTGTTATTTTATCAGAAAACATTTCCCTTTAATCTTAAAGAGTGCTTTTTAAAATGAAGGCACCAACAAGAACTACTTTCAGATGGTACAGAATTTCTTATTTCTTGAAGATTCTGTGGTTGACCACTTCTTCATTAGTTACCTGCAGCAAGACACCTTCCTGCCAAAGGAAAAAAAAAGTATCTGAAGAAGTTTATCATGTTTGTCCAAAGAACCTAAATAATTTCAGTGGTGGTCTTAGGATCAAAGAAGACTCACAGGTGCATACAGTAGAATATGCCCTGATTATCACATTCCTGAAAAGGCAATAAAGCCAGGCAATCAATCTCTGATGACATCTAAGAAATGAAACTTCAGCAGCCAACCTACGTCTCTCCTATAGGTTAAGGGATTGGGAAAGAATTACCACATTTAAACCTAAGTATTTAGAATTGGATACATACAAGATTTATAATGTAGACACTTTTATTCATAAATATAAATTATCTGAAAGTAGATTTAACCATCTTGCCCTACCGTCTCCTTAGCCTGATCCTGATAAGCATGTAAAGCTAGAACCGTATCAAAATAACAGAAGAACAAAACGTCTTTATTTTTAATAAAAAAAAAATCCCTAGTTCACTCAAAATGCTTGATCCAAGAAATGTGAATACACAAGGGTGTAACGATGGGAAATTTCATGATTTATTCAACTTGCAGCCTAACTTTTACCTACCATTTCACTACCAACACCACTGAAGGAACCAAGAAAAGCTTTATTAATGATCACTTGGCTTGCCTCAGCTGTTGAAATGAAGCACTTTACAGTCTTTGTGGCAGCAGAATATACTTGTCCATGGTTCATATCAATGCTAAAATTCCAGCAGGGAAAAAAATGATATGTTAAGCACCTGAATCTTCATAGAGGGGGAAGGGGATGGGAAAGAAGGAAAAAAAGGGGGAAAAAAACAACCAAAATAATTTAAGTAAATGACAGATTGGAAAACAGGGTTTATAAAATTATTCTCTTGAGTTTATAAATTGTTAAACTCAATTTATAGCTATGTTAAACTACATGAGAACCACTATACTGAAAGACCATTGAAGAGTATTAGTTTATCTTTTGGGGAGGAAAATTAAGAAAGGAAAAGTAAATGAGATCTTACCTAAAGAAGTTTAACTGAAGCTTAGAACTATTTTGCTCTACACCCTCAGCTTTCGTTGGCATCCTTATAAACTACTGTAGTTAAAGCTTTGTAGAAACAGCACAGTTTCTTAAGACTGGCTGAACTTAGTAGCCGTCAAGAGTTCTCTTGTACTAGACCTGTATCCCTGAAGAGTACCTCGCTGGGGTTATTTCCTTTCCTTGCATTGAAGAAGCAGCATCTAAAAGATCTAAAAAGGTGTTTCTCCTTGCAGAGATATCCCTTAAGTTATCTACATAATTTAATCCTGATGAATTGCAAACAACACACTTATATCTGACCAGCATTTATCTTACACAAATGTAACAACAGCTTTGCAATGGACCTTAATTATACTACCCACTCCTTAACTTATTTAAAATAAAAAGTCTATAATTACACAATTTCCTTTAGAATTATTTTATTAAATCATAAATGTACAACAGCTTCTTAACTCTACACACGCACTTAAATTTTTTTTAAAGGAAAAACGTTATGTCTTATTACACCATGATCCTGGCTAATAGCTTTTCAAAACTTTGAGAAAAATCTTAAAAAAGGTTTCACATGTCACCTGAAACTTACAAATTTAACATTATCAAAGAAGGAATGCTTCTACACTCTTACAAAGACCACTAGAAAGAAACAACAATTAAAAAGCTAAGAAACTGTCTCAAAGGCATTTTTTTTTTTTTTTTTTTTTTTACAATCCTTCCTCCACAGTAAGGTAATGTTATTAAATAATCCAATCCATTCACAAAATGGCTCTCTGCATCTGCTCTGGTGTCTTCTGCCATATCACTGCATATTTATGCATGACTGAGATAAGAGTTTCCTTAACATTGTTATTTCGATAACCTGAAGCTGTTCTGTTACCTCTGGGCTCTCATCCTCTCCTATTTATACAGTGAAGCCTGTTTCAACAGAAGTAAAGAGTAAAAAAAAATAGGTTATGAAATTATCCATCTAACCAGATTTTAAGGAAAGATAACATGATCCTAAAAAGCTTTTAACTCCTGGCAGCTAGGTCTCCCAAGACATTAATAACGTGAAACTTAAAAGCTACTTACCCATGGTAAATAGGAAGAAGCTCAATATCGGCTTCTCCCTCCATAACCCCCACTTCCTCCACTGCCTCCTGGACCATAGTTTCCTAGAATTATTGGAACAAGAGAAAGCAAACTTATTTTGATTTCCCAAGTTCTACAGCTAATTTTATTTTACAGCCATACACTCCTTAAAACATGCAGATCAGAGACCATTACTTGTTTCTAGTTAGCCTCGTTAACTCAGAAGATTAAATTATCCAGATTCACAGATTTTTCAACTTTTCCCTCTAAACCTGAAAACATTTTACTACTGCTACTTCTTTAGAGGGCTCTCTTCCATGATCATTTAGAAGTTTTAAGAAAGTATACTCAGCGAAAGAAACATAAGGAATCTGTTTCTGTCCCACTAACAACTCAACAATGATTTGAACGAAAAGTTCAGATTTACTAAATTAGCTTTCTAAGAGTCATACAAAATTTATACCACTTGCAATATGCTCAGCAATTTTATTTAGCTTTTTCTTAATCAGCCAAAGGGAAAAACTCCACTGAAAACATCTAATCCATTTCACTAACCCCAAAATATTCTGTATCACTGAACATCCCACCTCCACCACAACAATCCCCCCCCAGTGATATTTTTATTTTCCCAGAATTTTACTCTCAGTAACAATGTGTATTTGATGGGAAGTGTTACCCAAGCATAAACTTGAAAGTTATCTTTCTTCAGAGTCATGAAACACTAATATTTTCATCACAAATTTGAAAAATCTAATAAATTACCTCCACCATATGGTCCCCCCATGTTTCTGCTACCACCAAAGTTTCCACTCTTCATTGGACCGTAGTTAGAAGGTTGCTGGTTATAATTTCCAAAATCATTATAATTTCCACTTCCATAATTTCCTGTAAAAAATTTGGAAATTTCTGTACAATAAACCCCATAACACAACCAAGTATTAAACCAGTAATACATGCTAAGTACTTAAGACAAAATTCCCACAAAAACAAATCAGAACAAATGCACAACACCTATCTACAATTCTACATTTTTTTTTTAAAAGACAACCATCAACAACAATGAAATGAAAAATCTCACGTGTTGAAAATCATTAATTCCAATTCAAATTCCCACATAAAGATGCAGGTGAATTTATTACCTCCTCCATAGTTGTCATAACCACCTCCGTAGCCCCCACCCTGGTTGCCATATCCAGGTCCTCCACCACCATATCCTCCTCTTCCTCCTCCATAACCAGGGCTACCTCCAAAATTGCCACCTATTATAAAATAAGCCTTTAAGTAATTACTTAATATTTTCAATGCCATTTGAACACCCACTTCCAGCTTTCCAAAACACGTACTTTTTAAGTAAGATATTCGTTCTACAAAATCTCTAAAATCCTCAAGGGCAGATTCTGATATCCATCCTTGGTAAACAGTTAGGGGTGGGGAATGCCTACCCACTAACAACTGGATAAAACCTTTAGAAATACCTGTAATGCCACAGGTCTCCCCTAAAACTAAAGACACATCATGGATTCTCTGGAAGATATCTTGAAATCCTATTTATATTTTGTGCAAGGTTGTAGGTGGGGTGGGGCAGACCGAGATGTGTAGACTAATGGAACAAAGTAGAAGAGCCACATCTTCCTGCTGGTCCGAAAGATTAAGTTCCCAACTCATGTTTCCTTGTGAATTACCATGTCTCTTAAATAAAATACCCACCACCCTTCTCCGGAGTAGAAATGGGGGGGAGGACCAGAAATCAGCAAACTTGCATGTAATTAAACTTAAATTGGTAGTCTCAGATTGCTTGCAGTAAGTACAAAAACTCATCTTTCTCAAACCAAATCAATATTTGGTTTTCAAAGCAATATTGGAAATAAACTTATGTGACTCCAAAGTCATGCCTAATGAAGGCAAAACCAGAAATAAGGCCTATTATTTAGATCAGTTTTAAATGTCTTGTTCCTTTCTATTAAGACATTTGTCAGCAAGTATCACTCTTTCCTGTATTTCAACAAAACATATCACTTCATATTTAACAGTGGCTCACCACCTTAGCTGGATACAGGAGCACACTTGTGTATGTTTTGGAAAAGTTCCTTTGGGGACTTTTGGAACATTATCCTCCTAGATTCATCTTGGTAAGAGCTAAGACAACACAGGGCTCTTATATACATTCCCCTTACATGTTAATCTTGCTCATAACCACTTGTCCATACTTTTTCAGGAAAACAGTATACAAAATATCTCATCTATCTCCAATTCTTTTGCTTGAAGAACAACAGGACATCTTTAAATGGCATTTTTAAATTCTCATTTAAAATCTACCCAACTGATTTTGCAAAAGTACACAAACACCTACAACTATATTTTTCCTTTTATAATTTACAACAGGTAAAATGCAAATCAGAATAAAAATCCAAATAACTGAACCATCATCACCTAATCCCTTTACAAAAGGTAAAACATTAAGAAAAATTTCATGTATACACTCAAAAACGGACAACACACAGTGTGATTCAATCTTAAGACGCGTAGAAGAAACTGACCTCCAGGTCCTCCTCCATACCCATTATAGCCATCCCCAAATCCACGACCACTTCCATATCCATCTGTTAAGGGAAGAAAAAAAAAAGATTATTCTCCTGTGGTTCATGCCACTCAATTCCTTACCCTCCCTTCCTCCACGTTATCTATTAGTATCTATAAATAAGAGTTATTAGGAACCCTTTCCCCTTGTGCTGTACACTGCTGTTACTGTGTATTTTATGCTGTATTTTAGTGTTAAAAATACACTAAAGTATGTGATTCAATTTCATCATCAGGATAACTGCCTGATTTGGGGCTTGACTTGGCAAGTCTCCACTTAAGATATTCATTTATAAAAAGGAATGACAATGGACAGGGGCAGTTTTTCTGTTGGCACCACAATACATTATTCAGATTAACCTACATATAAAGCCCAAAGCAAAAAACAAAGACACAAACCTCTTCAAACCTACACGTATAAGCCTCTACGTATTTCCACCGACTATTCAGGAATACCTCATAAATTTAAGATGGCTGCACTATCTTAACTTTTCCAGAAACTGAAAACCATAAAGGATCTACGCAATTATTTATCCTTAACTATAACTATAGGACTTTTAAAATGTTACCTCTTGCCTAGCCAAATCAGAATATCCCATTAGGACAGAACCTACATTAGATCTTAAGAATAACTTTTTAAAAATTAGGTTGGATTTCCTAGATTCTAATTAAAACTCACTCATAGTTTTCAAGCACATTCACCCTTCTAAACTTAGAAGGCGGACTTACCAGATCCTCCTCTGAAGTTACTTCCTGGTCCTGGTCCAAAATTTCCACCACCTCCGCGAGAATCTCCAAAACCAAAGTTGCCTATGATAAGTACCCTGGTTAGTAACAAACACTTATACAAATAAATCTTAAGAAAAAAATGGAATTGAAGTTACCTCCTCTTCCACTTCTAGAACTTTGGACTTCCTGCATTTCTTGCCTAGATAAAGCCTTCCTTACTTCTGCATTATGACCATTGATAGTATGGTATTTCTGCACTGGAATGAAAAGTTCAGAGTCCATTAAGTCAGCATCCTATAATATTAGCTAAGTTACAAGTTAAACTTTACTTTTTAACAAAGTTTTGGGTGTTAACATACCCAAAACTTAAAATGTGAAAGAGCCACACCCCTAGCACTTATAGACACTTACACACAATCTTATCCACAGGATCATGGTCATCAAAAGTAACAAACCCAAAGCCTCTTTTCTTTCCAGACTGCCTATCGGTAATTATCTCAATGGTATCAATTTTTCCATATTCCTCAAAGTAATCTCTAAGATGATGTTCCTCAGTATCTTCTTTAATTCCACCTACAAACAGCTTCTTCACAGTTACATGAGCCCCTGGCTTTCCAGATTCCTGAAACAGAAAAAAATCATCCTGACTGAAGAAACCACAAACATGAACGAAAGCACACTATCTGAGTAACATACATGGCTTCTATCCTATGACCAAATACTAAGGCACCTTATGAATAAGAACCTAGTCTTTGAAATAACTTAGTCTAGGAAATTAAAAGCACAGAAACCCAACGAAGCTCTATTAAAGAAACAAAAACACTTTGGGCTAAATACAGATAACTTCGTTCTTTTAAAAGTCACTTTCTAATCTTGAGCAAGAGCGAAATGCAATTTTCCTCAAAACTGTTTGAACAAGTTATGTATTTGCTCACCTCTCTTGCAACAGCACGTTTTGGCTCAACCACTCTCCCATCAATTGAATGAGGTCTTGCAGCCATGGCAGCATCAACCTCAGCCATGGATGAAAAAGTTACAAAACCAAATCCTCTTGATCTTTTGCTTGCAGGATCCCTCATTACCTTTAAATCCAAAGGAGTGATGTTACCATTTAATCTCATCACTTACAGCATTTTAAAATAACGAACATGAATTTAAAAGTGATTTTCTCCACGATTCATTCATTTTAAACAAAGAAACCCAACACTTGAAGGACTACTATCCCTAAGCACTTCCACACTTAACGTACCACACAATCTGTAAGTTTTCCCCATTGCTCGTAGTAGTTCCTCAAACTTTCTTCTGTAGTTTCAAAGCTCAAGCCACCAATAAAGAGTTTACGGAATTGTTCCTTTTCTCTCTGCAAAGGAAAACATCATTTCAATTTTTATTTACATTTTCTCTTTATGTGCAGGAAATTAAATTCTTAAATATGAGGTGACCTGCTGGCAGAGTACCTTTTTCCTCTCCAAAGGAACAGTTTCTAAAGTTTTCTGGGGGGGGAAAAAAAAAACTTACATCAAATTTAAACCATATGTTAAACTGCATTAGTTGTGTTACACCAAAAAAAATTGCCTCAGCTGAACTACACAAATTTCAAAATCATTAATGCTTGATCTATATTTACTTCACATTAAATTATTTTAAACAAATCTAGCATTACTTAGTTAAAAAAAAACTTTCTGAAGAAAAAGCAGCAAATCTACTCCCTGGTGACTGAAAAGTTAAGATTCTTATCAAAATCTGCATTCAATCCTATAACCCAAAACAGAGAACTTTTAAATATTCCGTTTAAATATAAATTTTCAAAATATAAAAACTGTTGCCTTTTTATAACCAAGAATTGCCATTTATTTCAGGATTCAGTTATTTGAAAAGTGAGTTTCCCTTCATTGCTCCCTCTGGTGGTGATTCTAATGTAACGCAATTTTCAAAAACCTAGTATTGTTCTCTCCCCATATACCAACTCTCCATTACCGGAAATTTTAAGCATTCAATATATGTACCAAAATATCCTTAAAATTTACCTCTCTTCTGACCAAGGCAGAATAACTTTCATAATTAACGGTGTCTAAAACTTAAAAAAGTTTTAACATAGCTAGTTTTTGACATGTAGACAACACAGAAACAATCTGAACCGTTACTGAGCGTAAAAGCAGAAACATAGTAAGACACTGTAATCATCTCACTTTTCAAAACCATAAAAATATTTAAATGACCACTGTAACTATCCCGTAGCTACAAAGTACTACAATTTACACTTCACCATGTTGAACTTAGTGGTCTTCTGGCAAATTACACAGCATAAACAACTTTCACATGTGAAAAGAAAAAGAGCCTGGGCTGAAAACTCAATCCTTACAAACCAGCAAGCAAATAAGTTGCATTAACAGCTCTGTATTTTGGGCTATCAGTTAAGGAAGGCTGGGTCATTGTTTTCAATTGACTAGGTTAAAAAACTAAGAATATTCAGAAACGAAAGTTAGTCACAACGTCCATGACCAACTGTTATGAAACAGCATTACAACTCTCAACCCATAGTTCTATGAAGTTCCTCTCTCCATGCATGACAGTCTCAGTAAATACAGCAATAAGCAATTCAGTTTTTTCCCTATATAGTTAACTTTTCAGGATTCTGAAAATTTTGAAAACAAATTATCAAACTAGCTCCTGAGACACTTAAAAAACAATTATAGAGATTACTTAGCATACTGATATTTGGACTCTTAAGCAAATTTTACTTACTCCAAATATTGTCAGTTAATAGGCCTTTTAAAACCCAAATAAATTAAATAGATTAAAAAAATACATCTACAACTTTTACAAATCACTAACAAAGGCAAAAACTCATTACTTACCTCATTTTCCAAACTTACCCGCTGTCCACTATTGATTACAAACAAAGTTATTTTATAAGCGTGCTTAGGGCCAAGGAAAATACCCAGGTAGACCCCCTTCGCTTGAGACCTTATGTTTATCAATGTAATCATCAACCATGATTGCAAACATAAACGAGAAAAGCAAGTGACAAAGTTCAAAAACATAGCGGCCCAGCCTAAAAGTTTTGTATATAGCAATACACGCATTGAAAGACTGAGCCATGTTTTAACCAGAGTACAACTATAAAGTCATTTTTATTTCATTTTCATCATGATTTCTAGCTTATCACTAATAAGTACCTGTGGTCTTGCCCAGTAAAGATTAAATTTCCCAGTAAAAATAATATTTAAAATACAAATACTACATTTCAAAGAGAATCCTTCAGTTAAAGGATTCTGACCCGGAATACCGCCCCCCACAGACCTCCTTCCCCCACGGCCTCCCACATAGTCGGTAGTAAGCTGATGGCTCTAAATCTGATTCTTCATTTCTAAAGTTTCCTACGATTCAACTGCCTTTTTAATCACCGCAGACCCAGATAAAACCGTTACTCAAATAAACAAGGGCTGGAAAACAAAATGTGGTCTTCATACTACCGCTCGCCTTAAACCGGGCCCGACACCCTAGATGGTTTTACCTCCTCCTAAGCCGTGCGAACCCGCCCTGGAGAACGCCGCCCCCTCCCCCGCCCTTCGGTGCGGCTCCTGAACGCAATGGCGCCATTTCATCGAGGGGAAGGGAGCGAGCCTCTAATGAGGTGCGCAAGACTTTAAAAACCCAAGCTCACAAGACACTCGGAGTCCACCTCGAAACGGCATGAAAACAGCCCCAGAAAAAAAAAATAGTTAACCACTTCTATTCTTTGTTAAAAGAGTCAAACTAGTTGAACTTCGAGAGTTAAAAGGAAAACACTACGAGGAAGGAGAGAAATGAAAATGGCGGCCGCCAAATCCGGTTCCCGGGAGGGGGGAGGGGAAGCTCCGCAGTCCCGCTCGCGAGGACCCGAAGCCCGCCGAAACGCTCAAGCGCGGAGACGCCGGGGCCCCCAAACCAGCGTGCTGTAAAAAGGGAGTAACAATTCCTGCCTCCGCGCCCCATTTTCACTAAAGTGGGGCTGCGTCCGCCATGTGGAAGCTCCCCATCCCCCACCCCCAGCAAAGGGAAATGGCGCCGGGAGACTGAGGGTGGGGAAAGCGCTGTACAATCAGGCCTCCACTAACGACCCCTCTTCAAAAATATCCTGAGGCCAGCCGCTTCTGAAGTGGCCCAATTTCGCTGCCGCTCTCCCACGGAGGCGGATAGCCGACTTCCAATGAGGCGCCAACGGCCTCGCCATGCCCTTTCCAACAACTCATTGATTTCAAACCCGTTACCTCCATCGCGGACTCAGTCGCTTCAGCCCGATTTCCCGCAGCCGAGCGAGATGAGAGAGCTCTCCGCGGACGAACACGAACCGGACTCGTCCTGGCGCTGTAGTGAGAACTGCCGCTGCTCGAGAAACAACACCGCTAGGAGCACCTCCACTCTGGACCCGGCGCTGCTGCTACTGCCGCTAGAGCCGCTGCCGCCGCTTTTCTAGAACCTTCCCCCCGACTAACGCGTCCTCCCCTACGTCAGGCCGTTGCGTAAACGCCCTAACCGCCGCCAATGGCGGGAACGCTCTACGGCCTCCTTGCGCCAAGTACGTGCCCCTCCCCCCCTGCGGCCAGTAGTGGTGCTTGACGTCAGTTGCGTAAAAGGGCTCTGTGAATTGTGGAAGGCTCGAGTTCTGCGTATATGACTCTCGGAACTGGGTCCAGCCCCCGCCTTAGCGCAGGGCAGGTGAGAAACGGTCGCGCATTTTGAAATTAACGCTGTTGGGAGGAGCTTAATCTTCAGCCCAGAGGTCCAGCCCCCTCAACCCCGGAGGTGGTCCTTATAGCAACGCTTTGATAATCTCCCCCTACCCCCGTCTTAAAAAAACTTAGTAGCCTTCTCTACTGCGTTTTCCCTCCCCCATCCTTCCTCCCCTGCGCGGAGGACCGACTCGGCCCCTTCCGGAAACACCCGAAGCGACTTCTAGTCAAAAAATTACACTTCACGCTCCACCAACGTAACCCTGGCCAACGCTTTTGGGGTCGACCTCGCGGGTAGTCGAAAGGGACGCTCGTTTTTATTCCCCCCCCCCCCCCCACCCCCAGCGTTCGGAGGCACCCAACCCCAGGGGCAAGGAAGTGGGCGGAGTCCTGTTTTGGCGCCAGCCACTACTGCTGCAAAGCAGGAAAAACCTCCGCCGAGGAGACTTCGGTCACGGCCCTCACCCCCCCTTCCCTCTCCCTCCCCTCCGGGGACCACCAGGCGCCACGCCACGAACGGTAAACGCCACTGTCACCGCCCCCTCCCCCTCGCTCTCCCGGGCTCGAGGCTCCCGGCGGGCACTGCGCCGCGCACGGCCCCTCCCCGCCGCGGGGCGCGCGCCCACCCCGCCCCTCGCGGCCGCCGGGCGTGGGCGGTGCCACTTTCCCCTCCCCCCGGCGGCGGCCCCGCGCGCAGCTCCCCAGCCCCCTCCCCTTCGGATGTGGCTGGAGCTTGAGGCGCGCAGGGCCGGAGACGCTGCAGACCCGGGACCCGGAGCAGCTCGGAGGCGGTGAAGTCGGTGTCTTTCTTTTTCTCTAGCTTTCACTCGGTGGTGTTGCTTAAGATACCACATGCGCCCCAAAGACCCCCAGTTCCCCGCTTCCCATCCCTTCCCCGCCCGACCCTGAATCAGGAGCTGGTGGGAGGGAAAGGAGAGGCGAACAGAGACCCCGCGGCGGGCCTGGCGCTGGGCCGGCGTCTGTAGTTGGTTTAGGGGACGAGACTCTCTTCCCCAAGGTTGAAAGCTGTGGCGACAACTGCCTTATTTCTAGACAAAGCGCATTTCTTTCTCCCCTCCCCCATCCCGGATCAAGAAGAGGGGCTCTCCTTCCCCTCCCGGCCTCGGTCGGCGACTTGGGCCTCCAGGGAGGGCGGTGCATTCTCCCGTATCCGCGCGGCCCGATGTCCGGAGGCTGCGGCGGGCGCTCCGTTACGTGGCCGCCGCCTGGTCGGGGGAGGTGCGGGCCCCGTGGCGCAGTGCCCTTGAGCCCCCGCGCCGCGGCCTTTGTTTCTCCCCGCGGATGCGCTGACCACGAGGCCCGCGCTCCCGTGGGGGGGAGGGGGCGGGGCGGGGGCCGGGCGCTAAGGCCTTGTTAAGCCGGGTGGGGCAGGGGCTTAAGGGGAGCGGATGAAAGTGCAGAAAGAGGTGATTTGGTTACAGAAGTGGCACGAAATGGGACTGGAACATCTCGGTGTGTTTTTCCTTTAGTTTTTTAACTAATGATTGGAAAGGGAGGGTTGCTAAGAGGAAACCAGGTTGGGATTACATTACATAGGCGACTCTTTGGACTGTTAAGTGTAGAGGAGAAATTCACAGTAATTGGTTATTGTGATCGTTTGGGCAGTCGTTTGATTTTGAACCAAACTATTTGGCCATTTTTTAAAAAATTGTGACTATGGTTATAAGTGGGATTTGGATTGGGGAAAAAAAATTGTCTATTTTTTACTCTGTAAAGCTTTCTCGGGTACTAACGTGCCCGGTAAGGTTATCTAGGTACACTTGGTTACAACACTGATATACTCTTAGGCATGTATCACTAGTTTGTGCAGAATCTCAAAACTGCTTCTCTGTGGATTTGTATACATGTTTGATAACGTGAGTTACCTAGGTGGGGGTTGGAATCCAAACAAAACTTGTGTTTAGCTACTTTTTTGTGTCTTGCAAACTTTTTTAACTGTTATGTATTTTTCTAGTAATAGCTCTTCAAGTCTGCAATAAAAAATGGCGTCCAATAAAACTACATTGGTAAGTTAATGACAACCTAAAATATTTAAGGATCTAACGCAAACTTTTTTTCTCCAAAAATTATAACTTTGCATCTCTGTGGTTGAGAAATTTACATCCATATATAGTTTCCAGTCCCTTCTCACCCCACTGTTATTATGGGGAGAGTTAGGAGCAAAAAGGAAATTACTACATTGAGATATTTATTGACTTGGCTTAATAGTGTGTTGATTCGTTTAGAGAAACCTAATCTTGGGAGCGTAACACGAAATAAATTTTTACCAAGTATTCTTATCTTGAAATAAAGATACAAAAATTTATGTGACCTGGAAGAATGTTACAAGCATACACGGACAAAGCAATAAAGCCCTTGTTGATTGGCATACTATTCTCTAAATCACTCTACTGAATTCTAGAGAAAGCAAGTATTTTCAGCATTGCCCTGTTTAAAGAACGGTTACCTTGCACACTTAGATGGAGACAAAAGTCATTGAATATTTCGAATTGTTTTGGTCACTCATATTTCAAACTTGCTTATTCTAAAATACAGAAGGGTTTAAATTTAAATCATTGCAATGTGGTTTTTTTAATACATGACATGAAAAAACATCACACATACGTCCAGGAAAGAGAGGAAACTAGATTTTCTGGATCTTTTGAGCAATTAAGTTTTTTCTCTCCAGCAGTTTCTTAAACCCACAGTTTGCATTCTTAGGCTTCATTAAAACTTATGTAAACCTGTAGACATGTATGTATTCAGCCATGTCAACTTTGGAGTTTTAACATAGCCATTGGAATATTCACATAAAAATCACGAAATTCAAAGTTATGGTTCCCACAGTATTTAATTCCAACACATTGCGTTAATAACAACTGGAAGTATATAAAGGTGAGTGTTAACATCTAAATAAAGCAAAATGGTTTTGGTTTGTGTATTCTCCCCTTGGCTTTCGCAATATAAAGGGCACGTTGGTGATTTTTCATTTGTTTCATCATTAGATTGCACTTTTAAGTCAAACATCCAGAGAAACATTTAAATATAAAGCCTGTCTGGTGGCATAATTTATTCCCATCAAATCCATCAATGGAAAAAGCACAAAGCATAATCTGTGCTTCCTCAGGATTGAACTGTCCTTCAAATTTCATAATCAGTAAACCAAAATGTAGATAATTAAATTGGCTTTACAATCACCAGTATCAAAAGTATTGGATGGGAAACGAAATAGCTGTCCCTGAGACTGTGAGGATGAGTATAGATACAGAAAGCAAATAGATGCTTCTATTAAAATTAAGTCGCTTTGCATACAGTTTGATAGTCTTCAGAATCTACCTAATTTTGCATTTTAAAATAATTTTGTTAGTGTTGTGAGATAATGTGTGCTGTAATTTAAATGGGAAAGTGGGTGGATTTTCTTTTAAAAAGAAAAGGATGAGCATTTGAAACTAGTTTATGGGTGCCATAGTAGTAAATACTTCATTTCTTTTGCCAAATTTTCTTTGTCTTTCATTTTCTGTGTTTTTGTTTTCCTGTTTACTCTGTTAGCCTCTTAGTTTCATGGACATACTTTTTTTGTTTTTCATTTAGGATCAGTGTCTGATAAGCTTTGGTCTATACCAGTTTTTCTTCACTCTTTCCACTACCACCATCATTACCTTCCTTGTACTGTACGGAGGCAGAAGGCTATTTGACTGGGTGCAGTACCCAAGTATCTTGACTAATGAAAGTTGTAAGACCTGACATGGGGAACGGTATCCAACAAAATCAGGTGTTTGCTGCATTATTTAAGTTTCAGAGGATTTTTATTTCTTATATGTGTGTGTACACTTCTAAATGATTACGTATTTTTAAATGTCCTTTGCAGTCTTGAGGCGTTGCTGTTAATTTTTCTGCTTACATGCTTTAGGAGGGATGACTTTAGTGACTGAGCAATTAATTTTTTTTTTTAATAGCACCTGTTTTAAGGTGAAATGATTCCAAGATGAACATAACATGTGGGATTTCCCCCCTTAGTCTCTTAATAACCATTTCCGGGTTTTTTTGAAAGTTTATCCATTTTCAATAACAAATCTGTTTTGAGTTATTGGTCTGTTGAGCTTGGTCTCCTGCTTCTCTCAAAGAGTGTTATACCAAAAAAAAGAAAAAAATCTAACCTAAAAACTTGTAAGTTAGTTTCATTGGGTACCAGTTTAGAGTCTTTCTCTTGAGAAGCCAAGAAGAAAGGATTTTTTCACATTAGATAATTAAAATGATCCAGCATTTTGGCCTCTTGAAGTGACAGCATTATAGGTTTGTTCCAAGTGGTGAGTGACATTATATACAGAGATTATGGGGAAATGATCTTGTCCTTTTTAACCTATTTATGGTCTCATTGGTTGACCCTGCAATTGATATCATGGTTCTGAACCATGTTTTAGTTCTGCAGTTATCTTTTCTCTTAAATTGTTGAGGCCTTTAACATCGGTGTTTCAATTGGGAAAGGGGGTCTTAGTGTTTGGGGGCTGTAGTTTTAATGGGTCTATGGTTCACTAATAAGACCTGTCACTACTAGTTATTCTCCTTTGTATAATTCTCTAATAGTTTCTAATAGTTGTTTGTTGCTGTCCTGTGGTTAAAATAAGTGAAAACTCTACTAAATTTGGTTTTGTAGACTACATAGAAATAAGACCAGGAAAAGATAAAACAGTGTTTTCAAAGAACGTTTTTGATTGTATTATTTCAGTGAAGGGTGGTGGGTGATAGTTTTGAGCTAAACCCACAGAATCAAGAATTCCTTTATTTTATTATCTGTTAACTTTTACCTTTTCAGAAGGTATCTGCTCTGGGATATAGAAGTGGAAATTTAGGTGTCAAATGGAACGATAATATAAGTAGTCTAGCCTTTAAAATGTACTAAAAAAGTCAAAAAAAGACATTTCTTAAATCTCTCTTTTGTTTTGTTTTAGCAAAAAATGGGAAAGAAACAGAATGGAAAGAGTAAAAAAGTCGAAGAGGCAGAACCTGAAGAATTTGTGGTAGAAAAAGTACTGGACCGACGTGTAGTGAATGGGAAGGTGGAGTATTTCCTGAAGTGGAAGGGATTTACAGAGTAAGAAATCTCAGTGCCTTATTATATGTTTAACTGTACTTAAGTAACATTTAAAATTTGTTTTTAGTCTAAGATCTTTTTATCCATTTTCTGTAAGTTTCTTTAAATTTAAAAGCACCTTTAATCCAGGGTATCTTGTTTGAGGTATGTTTAAAAAGAGCCATGTCTTTTGCCTACAGTGGTAACCTAGCAGATTTGAGTCTAGTTGATTACCTTGGAGAGTCAAATTTATATAATATAGAGTACAGTTTGCTTTTTAATGTAGTTGGATACTGTACTACCTAGAATACCTAATCTACATGGTTTTCCTACAGAGGACATTAAAAAATAGTGAAGCTATGTAAGGTATACTAGTGGGTCTTAAACAGAAGTGCTCATCATAATTCAGGTCCTACACTAGGTTTACTGTATCCTAATCTCTAAGAAGTAGAGTCCGGGCATCAACAGATCAAGTTGTAACTAGAGGTTAAAAGCATCTTTCCTAGCATCTCTAAAATGATTACTTTCATTCTGTCTAGTTCTGTAAAGGCTTTTTGGATCAGAGCACACAAAGTTAGCAATCTTGTAACTAGTGGTGTAGGGTGATCCTACTTTCACATTTGGTAATTGATATTCATTTTCTTTCCAGCCCTTCTGAAAAACACATGGAAATGGTCATCTCTGCCGTATATCAGGGATTGGCAGACTTTAAGAGTCACATAGTAGATAATCTAGGCTTGTGGGCTTCTGTCACAGCTATTCAACTCTGAGAATGTAGTACAAAAGCAGCAATAGGCAATACATTAAACAGATGAACATGGCTGTGTTCTAATAATACTTTTGTTTATGGGCCCCAAAATTCAATTCCATATGACTTTTATTGTGACATTTCTTTCCCAACCGATTAAAAATGTAAAAAACAGTTTGCCAGCCATACAAAAGGCTGAATTTGACTTGTGAGTTGCCAACCCCTGTTTTATATCACTTCCCAATTTGAGTACCCAGCAGAAATTGAAAATACTGTCTCATATTTGAGAGCGCCTCTGAATTGCTGTGTTTTAAAACACAGTATTAGAGGCCTCAACCCTAGGCATAATCTGATAAAGTAATTTGAGGTGGGAACCAGGAATCCACCTTTTTTAAAGGCTCTTCCAGAGGAATTCTAAAGTGAGTTGTCTGCATAACTTGGAAAAATATTGGTTCCAGTTATTCTGCTAGAGTCAGGTTCAGTTACCTTGGAGGTAATAACATTGCCCACTTAGTACGGACTGTGAAAGTAGACACAAAAGGAAGTATAGATTCCCTCAAAAGAATGTGAGGGGAGGGGGGAAATGATTAATATCTGCAGTACAGAGGACTTTTTGTCAGGTATGTATTAAATGGATCTGGATGATGGTGATGAACCATGTTTAATTGAATGAATTTTTTTTTTTTTAACTGAACACAGTGCAGACAATACTTGGGAACCTGAAGAAAATTTAGATTGTCCAGAGTTAATTGAAGCATTTCTTAATTCTCAAAAAGCTGGTAAAGAAAAAGATGGAACAAAAAGAAAATCTTTATCTGACAGTGAATCTGATGATAGCAAATCAAAGAAGAAAAGAGATGCTGTACGTATAAAACATTAGCCAGCAAACTGGCTTTTTGTAAAAGGATGACTTGATTTTTTAAATACTTTTTAAAACTCAAGTACTTTAAAAATATCATTAAAAGGCCTTTTTAAAATACTTAATATTTAATATTTGGGACAGAAAGGATAGGCATGGTTTACCCTACATTGTGTAAATGTCTAGTAAGTGCTTACACCACTTAAAATTGTGCTAGTGTTATTTTGGATAGATTGATGGATTTGACTTCAGATCAGATGATTTCCTCTCATCTAGACCAGCTGTCTTAAGTAAAAACAATACAAAATTGATCATTGAAAATCCCTTACAATACAGTGAAAACAATCTACATAGCACATTTTGATTATAGATCATTAGTGAGTGGTAGTGACCAAAACTTTGGCACATGATCCTTGTATTGCCAAACAGTACTTTGATTTTGAAGTATATAATCTTGGATAATTTTTTATTAATTTTTATTGGCATAAAATGAGATAATTGGTTCATTCACTGCATGTGTATTTTGAGCCAGTCTTTGCTTCATTGATTTCTTTGTGGCTTTGAGCAAATTATATAACTCTTTGCTTCTACCCTCAACTTTAAAACATACTTGCCCTGCCTTTTGGCCTAACACGGCAATTTGGGAAAAGGTCTTGGGTCTGAATTATATCTAGGCTTGGGGACTAAACATACAATACAGATTTATTGATAAGGACTTTGGATTTAAAATTTGATCATTTGAACTAGATGCTAAGTACTTCACAGTCCATTAACTTTTTTTTTTTTTTTTTTGGCTGTGTTGGGTCTTCGTTGCTGCATGTGGGCTTTTCTCTAGTTGCGGCGAGTGGGGACTATTCTTCATTGCAGTGCGTGGGCTTCTCATTGCGGTGGCTTCTCTTGTTGCGGAGCACGGGCTCTAGGCGCGCGGGCTTCAGTAGTTGTGGTGCGCGGGCTCAGTAGTTGTGGCACATAGGCTCTAGAGCACAGGCTCAGTAGTTGTGGCGCACGGGCTTAGTTGCTCCGAGGCATGTGGGATCTTCCTGGCCCAGGGCTCAAACCCGTTTCCCCTGCATCGGCAGGCAGATTCGTAACCACTGCACCACCAGGGAAGTCCCAGTCCATTAACTCTTAATGACAATTGTGTCAAGATCATAGGTATTACCCTCATTTTTTACAGAAGGGAAACAGAGGTGGGCTACAAATTTGGTTCTGAACACTTTAGCAGCCAAGGCAAAAAGGTAACAATCTTAAGAATCAGTTGTAAGTAAACTGGAAGTCAACCACATGCTCAGCAGAAGCACTGTTTAATAACAATAGGTATCCTGCATTGAGCCCTCCTAATGTGCCAAGCAGTGTTCTAAATGACTTAATTTGCTTTCCATATACTTTAAAATTTCTATGAAACATAGTATTAATTGTATGTATTTTATAGAAAATGAACCTGAATCACAAACAGGTTAACTTGCCCAAAGCCACACAGCGAGTGAAGGTTAGAGTCATTATTATAACCTAGGCAGTCTGACTCCAGAGCTCGAGATAATGATCTAAAACGTCTCATGGGGAGAAAGGATTTGTTATGTAAGCACTTCTCTTTTTTGGTCTCAAGTCCCCTTTACACTCTAGAAAATTATTGAGGATCCCAAAAAACTTGTTTATATGGATTATAACGATCAGTACTAACTGCATTAGAAATTAAAGTAGAAACTTACACAGTTTTGTATATTCAGTTAAGAATGATGAAGACTGTTACATGTTATTCATAAGTTTTCATGAAAAATAACTTTAAATGAGAAGAGTGACATTTTACATTTTTGCAAATCTTGTCAATGTCTGTCTTAATAAGGCATTAGTCCTGTATTCGATTTGCTGTGCTATGTTGTTTGGTGGAGATACACAAAGACAATCTAAAGTCACAGATACATGAAAAGAGGAGATCTTGCAGATAAACAGATACTCCAGAAGGTCTCAGGCATCCCCGGGAGTCCCTCAGACCACAGTTTTGGTTTATACTAAGTATTTTATAAGGTTTACTGTAATGCAGATTGATTACAATACTGATTATTCTCATTTTAAAGCTTTTATTATTTTGCTGTTTATAGTTTCTGTGTGCTTTAAAAAATACGTGGGTAATTTAGACGATTCCTAGAAGTAATTTGAAATACTGACTTTCAAGAATTTATAATTACTAATTGATTAGAATTACCAGAAAAAAAGTGATTGGGGTTTTTTCCTGCCTTTTGGTGTTTTGAATGAAGAAAGTTTTGTTTGTTTTCTTGATTTTATGATTCAGAATATTTTAGACATACAGATTTGTTTTTTCTGCTTGTAAGTTTAATGGAAATTAATATGTGTTTTAGTACTAAATATGGGCTCTTGCTCTGGTCATTTGTTTCATCATCAGAAGGTTTTTATTTAAAAGTTACATATCATGAAAACAAATTGGAAGTTAATATTGTTAGATTGCTCTCTGAAAAAAATGTGTGGGAACATTTATGTAAATAATCATTTAACCTCTTTTAAACAGGCTGATAAACCAAGAGGTTTTGCCAGAGGTCTTGACCCAGAGCGAATAATTGGTGCCACAGACAGCAGTGGAGAATTAATGTTTCTCATGAAATGGTAAGTGTGTGGGTAATTTCTGTTATATTTTAAAGTAAGAATAGATAATGTTTTTTAAAAACTTGTGAATTTTTAAAAAACATATCTACCTAGGTTTTACAAATAGTTGACCATCATTAGGTAGAGAGTAATTATCTGCTAAAAGGATGATTCTAGTTACTTTGCTAAAGCAACGAGTGGCAAACTGTGGCCTGTTTTGGAAAATTAAGTTTTATTGGAACACAGCCACAAGTAACCACATAACCCTGAAGCACTTGAATACCTTTTGATTGAGTTATGATCCTTAAGTGAATGGTTATCAGTTGACAAAAAACAGTTTAGACTTTTTAATTGAATTTTTTTTTCCTCACAACAGGAAAGATTCAGATGAGGCGGACTTGGTGCTGGCAAAGGAGGCAAATATGAAGTGTCCTCAAATTGTAATTGCTTTTTATGAAGAGAGACTAACTTGGCATTCTTGTCCAGAAGATGAAGCTCAATAATTGTTTGCATTGCTTTTTATATATATTTATATATATATATAAAATCTGGGTCTTGGTCTTTTGATTTATTAGTGTGAAGAAATAACTACATTCTAATGAAAATCATGTTTGATATGTTTGTTTTGAAGTAGTATTGGGGAAGTTGTTGGGTTTGGGGGGTTTTTTGGGGGTTTTGTTTTTGTTTTTTTTGCATCTGTAGCACTGGTTACTTTGAACAAATAAAAGCTTTCTGTAGTTGCTTCCTTTAGCAGAAAAGAACATTTGATACTATGGTATATTATTTCCTCTGCATTAGAGAACAGCTTTTCTAAATGTTGGGGAAAATCTCCATAGTCATTACTCGATCAGAATTTAGAATTTGCATTTAACTCATATATGCCTAAGGACCATTCTGGGTTTTCTGTATGTGTATACATAAAATACATATGTAAATGGTTTGGGGGTTTTTTGGTTATTGTTTAAACACATTTACCAAAACAAAAACAGCCTTTCACAACCATGGATGAGCCCATGTTTCTGGGATTCTATCATTTTGAGCAATATAAGAAATCACTTCAACTTAAATTGAAAATTTAAGTCTTAACCTTTCAAATTAATTTTGTAATTAATGAGACAAATTAAACAATTTAAATTGGATAATTTTTTAAAGCAGCCCTATCAGAATCTGCATCCATATCTACCATCATATAAATGCAGTTTTATATGTAAAACCCCCCTGAAAGGAAAATTTTATCTCTGTCAACCCAAATGAAAAAAATGGAAAAATTCTGGTATGTTTTAATTAGCCAAGCAAGACTTAGTTAAGTGGACATTTAAAGCTTCCTTTTGGCAAACCATTCTTTATAAGAAGTTGAAATCCGTGTGCTGTATTTACTGAAAGACTGTGATACATGGAATGTCTCAGACTTGTTAATGGAAACCTAATCAGATGGTTAGAGATGTTGGCAGTTTAGGATCTGCAGGAATAAATGAGTGAACAAAGTTTTCTAATCTAAACTTGACCTGCATGTTTTTTGAAACTTTACCCCAACCCACTCCTTATATGTAGGCTCAGTCTTCTCAGTATTTTGGGTTACTGGTTCAGCACAAGCCAGGAAAAACAATAACTTTGTAGTAATCAGAATGTTATTCAACTGTATATTGTTTACTTTATTGTAAATACTGGTGAACAGTGGTCAATAAATAGTTTTATATTCCTTTATGTGATTAGACTTTTTTTTTTAATCTGATGACCTTTATAGTGGGAGTAGAAACACATTCACTGTACTTCATATTTGTAAATAGTGTGATATCACTAAGGCATTAGAGTACCTGTTTTAGATCCTTTGAGTTTAGGAATTTCAAGTAGAATATGTATTAACACAAAAAGGTTTTCTTGTTAAAATGAGTTTCAGGGGACTTCCCTGGTGGCACAGCGGTTAAGAATCCGCCTGCCAACGCAGGGGACACGGGTTTGGGCCCTGGTCCAGGAAGATCCCACATGCTGCGGAGCAAATAAGCCCGTGTGCCACAACTTTTGAGCCTGCACTGTAGAACCGGGAGCCACAACTACTGAGCCCATGTGCCTAGAGCCTGTGCTCCTCAACAAGAGAAGCCACCGCAATGAGAAGTCCACGCACTGGTACGAAGAGTAGCCCCTGCTCACTGCAACTAGAGAAAGCCCACGTGCAGCAATGAAGACCCAACGCAGCCAAAAATAAATTATTTTAAAAAATAAGTTTCAGGTGATGCCTAAGAGGAACTTGTTTCATTAAAGTGAAATTTTGGTACTCAGACTCTAGTTTGTTGAAGCTGCCATCTAAAAAAAAACAGGTATTCTGATAGGACTGATCCTGTTGTGATATATTTCTACTAATTTCCAAAATCTCTACAGAAAAAAGGAAATCATCTATACTAAGTTGTTTATCAATCTTTTCGTAGACCTAGCACTGCTCTCAACAGTGGGTTTGTAAATGATACAGAACCTTTTGTTCAGATCAGAAATTAATGACTACCTTGAATTTTAGCTTAGAGCATTTCTGGAAACTCTTGTCCATGTATTTTAATATCCCTTATGTTGTATCTGTTTCTTACTGGTGCTATAAAAAGTTGTCACAAATTTGAACGGCTTAAAACAACAAATTTATTATTTCTGGAGTCCAAAATACAAAGTCAAGGTATTGGGGCTTCCCTGGCAGTCCAGTGGTTGACTCCACACTTCCACTGCAGGGAACGCAGGTTTGGTCCCTGGTCGGGGAACTAAGATCCTGTATGCCATGCGGCATGGCCTAAAAATTAAAAAAGTCAAGGTATTAGGGCTGGTTCCTAGAGGCCATCTATACCTTGGTTCCTGGCCCCTTCCATCTTCAAAACGAGTATAGCACAGTCTCTCAACAAGTTACTTCACCTCTCTGTACCTCAGTTTCCTCATCTATAAAATAGAGGTAAATCAAGATGAAATATAAGCATATGAGACACTTAAAACAATGCCTTGTATGTGGTAATAAAAATGTGTGTTACCTATTTTTAGTAGGGACACCGTAGGCTGTTGTATGGAGGTTCCCCAACTTAATCAGTTGCTGGGTATGAACACTTAGGTTGTTTGTAGTTTTTTGCTGTTAGATTAATGTGGTGAACATCCATTTCTTTGTGTCTTTTCCATTTCTTTCTCTAGTGGCTTATAGTTTTCAGAGTACAGGTCTTTCATCTCCTTGGTTAGATTTATTACTAGGTATTTTATTTTTTTGGCCGTGCCACGGGGCATGTGGGATCTTAGTTCCAAGGATCTTAGATCAGGGATCGAACTGGTGCCCCTTGCGTTGCAAGCACAGACTCTTAACCACTGGACTCCAGGGAAGCAAGGTGGTGAACATTCTTTTACATAATGTATAGTGAAACTTAAGTAGATATAGATGGATTTCCAGAAATTAATGAAGTCAATCTTGTACTGGTGTACGACTCTTCCATCAGTAGTCATTACCCCATATCCTCAGTGGTACTGCAGATTAATAATACTAAGACTGATTTTGTTGCCAGTTCAATGGCATCTTGTTTTAATTTGCATGTCTGATATTTTTGTTGAACATTCTTTTCATGCCTCCTATTTGCATTTCCTCATCTATAAATGAATTGCCAATTTTACAAATTTTTTAATTTGTAGCAGTTCCTGACGTAATATTTTTTGTGTTGCAAATATTTTCTGCCAATGTTTTTTGACATGATTTATGATAACCATTTGGTCGTACCAAATTTTATGTGGTCAACCCTTGTCAGTGTGTCTTCTGGATTTCATGTCTTGTTTGAAAATACCTCTCCCATTCTGAAGTTACATGGATAGGCTTTTAAAATTTCTTCTATTTTCATTTTCTTCATTTCATTTTTATAGTCAGGTCTTTAATCTGAGATTTTGTTGAATATTTTTGTGAAGGTTTCTGACTTTTGTTTCCCAAGATGGACATCAGTGCCTCTGAAGAAGTAGATGTGTAGGTATCAGTTTCCCTAATCTCATGGATCAAAGATAATCATTATGCCACTACAAAAAGACTTGGCCAACATATAAAACTGAAGTTTTTCTTTTTCATAAAAGGCCTGAAATGTGTTCAAATACCTGGACAAATATTGGCATCGAGCAAAAGATAAAAATCTCTAACATGAAGCTGAATATGAATAGTATGTGTATTTGTATGTTATCTATATGATACATATACCCTTTCATCTTTTGTTGAAAAAATGAATTTGTACCTTTGAGTGTTCACTGATCAAGGAGAGCAATTTTAACAACTTAAAGCTCCAGTAGGTGATTTGGTATAATCAAGGAAATTGTAGTAGATGCCAATCTTCATAGCTTGATTCTTCTTATGGATGTAGTTATCTCCTCTAAATGTGTTGCACTATTCAGATACATGACAATCATCAGCATATCTGCTAATAGCGAAAAAGGAGGGGCGATTTAGGGCTGTTGGGTTTTTTGGTGGGGTTTTATGTGTGTTTTAAGAATTTATATTACGTTAAAGGATTTCTGCAGGCAATCATGTCACCTGGAAAATACAAAAATATGAAACTGTTCATTTGGAATCTTTATTTTCCCATTACAGCCCATGTTTTTACTGTAAAAGCAAACAGTATGAAAATCTCCATGATCACACATAAGAATTGTTTCATTCCTAGAATAAATAACAGTTGATGAATACTTTTTTATACTTTATCTCATTTAATCCTCAAAATAGCCTTCTGGAGTAGGCATGATTGACCCCATTTTACAGGTGAGGAAACTAGGGCACAAAAAGGCTGAAGAAGGTCAAGGTCAGTTGTATGAACAAGAGCATTAACTATGGGAATAAAGAGAAGGGGACTGGTTTGAGGATAGGGTTTTGTCCATAGTAAGTCCCCAATATGTGCTTGTAGAATGAAGTGGTTTTGGATATAAAATGAGGTGATGTGGAGGTCAGGAAGAAAGGGATCCAGAATGACTCCCAAGTTTTCATTTTTTCTGGGATGGATGAAAATGTCATTTAGTGAGAAAGGGAACCTAGGAGAAACCTTGAAGGGGAGGATATTAAAGTGGCTTTGGACATATATTGAGGTATTCCTTTGATTAGTATATTACTTAGTACGCTTACAACACATTACATAATTTGGCCAAACCTAGGAGACACCCAACTCAAACCTGCTTTGATAATGGAAATTACTGCTGGCCTAGAGACAAAATAACAGTGGTTCAGGACTTCCCTGGTAGCGCAGTGGTTAAGAATCCACCTGCCAATGCAGGGGACACGGGTTCGAGCCCTGGTCCGGGAAGATCCCACATGCCGCGGGGCAACTAAGCCTGTGCGCCACAACTACTGAAGCCTGCGTGCCTAGAGCCCGTGCTCCACAACAAGAGAAGCCACTGCAATGAGAAGCCCACGCACTGCAACGAAGAGTAGCCCCTGCTCGACACAACTAGAGAAAGCCTGCGCACAGCAATGAAGACATAATGCAGCCAAAAATAAATAAATAAATTTATTTTAAAAATAATAATAACAGTGGTTCAGAGCATGGGCTCTGGAGTTTGACCCCATGGGTTTGCATCCCAGCTCAGCTATTTATTGTAGTTACTTAACTTCCCTATGCCTCAATATTCGCATCTATAAAACTAGGAGGATGATCTTGATGGTATTTATCTAATGGGATTTTCAAGGTTAAATAAAAAACACCCAGAGCTGAATCTCCAGTACTTAATAAGGACCAGATAAATATTATTACCAATCTCCACTGTAAACCTCAGGATGACTGCAACCCTGGACTGGCACAACCCCAAGACTTGCCATCTCTGGTTATTGGCTCTCTTCTCTGGAACTGATCTCTGCAAATCAAAAACAGAAGTGCTGACAGCTCCCAGATCTCCAAATCTGCCTCTAAAGAAACGATGAGTTTTTCTTTGACGTTCAATTCAAAAATCCTTTAAGAGATCTGTTGGGCTTGGGTCAGATGCCCTCCCTGGAACTATCAGCTATAACCAAATGTGTGGAGAAATATAATTGGATCAATCACTGGAAGAGTGCTTTCCAGAAAAAAGGTGGATTTTTTTTTTAAATTATTTATTTATTTATTTATGGCTGTTTTGGGTCTTCGTTTCTGTGCGAGGGCTTTCTCTAGTTGCGGCAAGCGGGGGCCACTCTTCATCGCGGTGCGCGGGCCTCTCACTATCGCGGCCTCTCTTGTTGCGGAGCACAGGCCCCAAACGCGCAGGCTCAGTAATTGTGGCTCACGGGCCTAGTTGCTCCGCGGCATGTGGGATCTTCCCAGACCAGGGCTCGAACCCGTGTCCCCTGCATTGGCAGGCGGATTCTCAACCACTGCGCCACCAGGGAAGCCCCAAAAAGGTGGATATTTTATATAAACAAAATGTATAACTAATGCAAAGGATTTCAGCCAATTTGAAAACACCTTCTTAAAATACCCTCTGTCCTTGCCTTTCAGAAAACTTCTAATGTGAATATTTTCAGTGTCTTAGAACACCCTGGAACTTCCTACCAACTCTACTTTTCAAATGAAGGTTGAAATCTGCCCTTTTACTTAAATTTAAGTATTGGGGGAAAAATTGACCTGAGAGCAGGACAAGAACATTGATATTTAAAACTGCTCTTGTAGCTCTATGAGTGCATAGAGAATTTTCACTTTTTTTTTCCAGCTCTATTGAGAAGTACTTAACATACATTACTTGTTTAAGGCATACAGCATGATGGTTTGATTTACATATATTGTGAAATGATTACCACAATAGGTTCAGCTAAAATCCATCTTCTCATACAGACACAATAAAAAGAAAAGAAAGAAGAAAAAAAATTTTTCTCCTTGTGATGAGAAATTTTTAAGATTTATTCTCTTAGTAACTAACCTATATATCCTACAGCAGTGTTAGCTATAGCCATCATGTTGTACATTACATCCCTAGTACTTACTTATCTTATAACTGGAAGTTTGTACCTTTTGACCCCCTTCCTCCAATTCCCCCTCACCCACCCTCCACCTCTGGTAACCACAAGTCTGATTTCTTTTTCTATGAGTTTTTTGTTTTTGTGTTTTAAGATTCCACATTTACGTAAGATCATACAGTATTTGTCTTTCTCTATCTGACATTTCACTTAGCATAATGCCTTCAAGGTCTATCCATATTGTTGCAAATGGTAGGACTTCCGCATTTTTTATGGCTAAATAATATTCCTGTGTGTGTACTGTAGATAGACATAGATATAGATATCACATATATATCACCACTTCTTTATCCATTCATCCATCAATGGACACAAGTTGTTTCCATATCTTGGCTATTATAAATAATGCTGCTATGGGGATGCAGATTACTTTTTTAAAAAATTTATTTTATTTTATTTTTTATTTTTTTTGGCTGTGTTGGGTCTTCGTTGCTGGGTGCGGGCTTTCTCTAGTTGCGGTGAGTGGGGGCTACTCTTCACTGCGGTGCGCGGGCTTCTCATTGTGGTGGCTTCTCTTGTTGCGGAGCACGGGCTCTAGGTGCGAGGGCTTCAGTAGTTGTGGCACACGGGCTTAGTTGCTCCACGGCATGTGGGATCTTCCCAGACCAGGGCTCGAACCCATGTCCCCTGCATTGGCAGGTGGATTCTTAACCACTGTGCCACCAGGGAAGTCCCCCAGATTACTTTTTGAGTTAGTGTAGTGTTTTTGTTTCCTTTGGATATATTCCCAGAAGTGGAATTGCTGGATCATATTGTAGTTCTATTTTTAATTTTTTGAGGATCCTTCATATTGTTTTCCATAGTGGCTGCACCTATTTACAATCCCACCAACAGTGCACATGGGTTCTCTTTTCTCCACATCTACAACAGTATTTTTGTTATCGCTTGTCTTTTTGATGATAGCCATTCTAACAAGTGTGAGGTGATAGGTCATTGTGGTTTTAATTTGCATTTCCCTAATGACTAGTGATGTTAAACATCTTTTCATGTACCTGTCGGTCTTTCATATATCTTCTTTGGCGAAGTGTCTATTCAGGTCCTTTGCCCAGTTTTTAATTGGGTTATTTGTGGGGTTTTGCTATTGAGTTCTATGAGTTCTTTATATATTTTGGATATTAACCCCTTATCAGATATATAGTTTGCAAATATTTTTATTCATTCCATAGGTTGTCTTTTCATTTTGTTGATGGTTTCTTTTGCTGTGCAGAAAGGTTTTAGTTTTAGGTAACCTCACTTATTTTTTATTTTGTTGCTTGTGCTTTAGATGTTATATCCAAAAAATCACTACAAACACCATGTCAAGGAGCTTTACTCCTATGTCTTCTTCTAGGAGTTTTATGGTTTCAGGTATTACAGGATAGATTGGGAGTTTGGGATCAGCAGATGCACACTATTATATATAAAATGGATAAACAACAAGGTTCTACTGTATAGCCCAGTGAACTATATTCAATATCCTGTGATAAACCATAATGGAAAAGAATATGAGAAAGAATATATATATGTATAACTGAATCACTTTGCTGTACAATAGAAATTAATGCAACGTTGTAAATCAACTATACTTCATATAAATTTTACTTCAATAAATTAAAAAAAATATTAATCCCTCTCATTCATGAACACAGGATACCTTTCCATTTCTTTGTGTCTTCTTCCATTTCTTTCATCAGTGTCCTGTAGTTTTCAGAGTAGAGATCTTTCACTTCCTTAGTTAAATTTATTCCTGGTATTTTATTGTTTATGGTGCTATTGTAAATGGGACCAATTTTTCTTTTTCAGAAAATTCATTGTTAGTGTATAGAAATGCTACTGATTTTTTTATGTTAATTTTATATCCTGCAACTTTACTGAATTCATTGATTAAAGTTTTTTGGTCGAGTCTGTAAGATTTTCTATACATGAAATCATGTCATCTGCAAACAGAGACAATTTTGGGCTTCCTTGGTGGCGCAGTCGTTAAGAATCCGCCTGCCAATGCAGGGGACACGGGTTCGAGCCCTGGTCCGGGAAGATCCCACATGCCGCGGAGCAACTAAGCCCATGCGCCACAACTACTGAGCCTGAGCTCTAGAGCCCACGAGCCACAACTTCTGGGCCCACGTGCCACAACTACTGAAGCCCGCGCACCTAGAGCCAGTGCTCTGCAACAAGAGAAGCCACTGCAATGAGAAGCCGGCGCACCGCAACGAAGAGTAGCCCCTGCTCACCGCAACTAGAGAAAGCCCTTGCGTAGCAACAAAGACCCAGTGCAGCCAAAAATAAATAAATAAATAAATAAATTTATTTTTTTAAAAATAAGAGACAATTTTACTTCTTCCTCTCTAATTCTGATACCTTTCATTTCCTTTTTCTTGCCTGATTGCTCTAACTAGGACTTCCAGTACTATGTTGAATAGGAGTGGTGAGAGTGAGCACCCTTGTGTTGTTCCTGATCTTAGAGGAAACTCTTTCCACCTTGCACCATTGAGTATGATGTTAGCTATAGGCTTGTCATATATGACCTTTATTATTTTGAGATATGTTCCTTTTATGCCTAATTTGTTAAGAGTTTTCATCATGAATGAATGTTGGATTTTTGTCAGATGTTTTTTCTGCATCAGTTGAGATGATCATATCATTCTTTTCTTTCACTCCATTACTGTGATGGATCACATTAATTAATTTGCATATGTTGAACCATCCTTGCATCCCAGGGATAAATCCCACTTGATCATGGTGAATGATCCTTTTAATATACTGCTGAAGTCAGTTTGTTAGTATTTTATTGAGAATTTTTACATCAATATTCATCAGGCATATTGGCCTCTAGTTTTCTTTTCTAATAGTGTTATAGTGTTCTTTTCTGATTTTGGTATCAGGATAATGCTGGTCTCATAAAATGAGTTTGGGAGTGCTCCCTCCCCTTAGATTTTTTGGAAGAGTTTGAAAAGGATTGGTGTTACTTCTTCTTTGAATGGTTGGTAAAATTCACCAGTGAAGTCATCTGGTCCTGGGCTTTTCTTTGTTGAGAGATTTTTGATTACTGATTCAGTCTCCTTACTAGTAATTGGTCTTTTCAGATTTTCTATTTCTTCCTGATTCAGTCTTGGTAGTCTTCCAGTTTTTTGGCATATAGCTGTTTATGGTAGCCTCTTATGATCCTTTGAATTTTTGTGTTATCATTTGTAATGTCTCCTTTTTCATTTATACTTTTGTTGACTTGGGTTCTTTCTCCTTTTCCCTTGGCTAGTCTAGCTAAGGGTTTGTCAATAATGTTTACCTTTTCAAAGAAACAACTCTTAGCTTAGTTAATCTTTTTTTACTGTTTTTCTGTTCTCTATTTTATTTATTTCTGCTTTAATCTTTATAATTTCATTTCTTCTGCTAACTTTGGACTCAGTTTGTTCTTCTTTTTCTAGTTCTTTAAGGTGTAGAGTTGGGTTGTTTATTTGGGATCTTTCTTCCTGCTTAATGTAGGCATTTATTGCTATGAACTTCCCTCTTAGAACTGCTTTTGCTTCAACACATTTTGTTCTGATGTGCTGTTTCCATTTCTCTTTGTCTTAAACTTTTTATTTCCCCCTTTAATTTCTTCTTTGATCCTTTGGTTGTTCAGAAGAGTGTTATTTAATTTCTATGTATTTGTGAATTTTCTAGTTTACCTCTTGTAGTTGATTTCTATTTTAATGCCATTGTGGTCAGAGAAGATACTTGGTATGATTTCAAACTTCTTGAATTTACTACGTAAGACTTGTTTTGTGGCCTAACATATGGTCTATCCTAGAAAATGTTTCATGCGCACTTGAGAAAAATGTGTAGTCTGCTGTTGTTCGATAAAACATTCTGTATATGTCTGTTAGGTCCATTTGGTCTGTAATGTTATTTGAATCCTCTGTTTCCTTATTGATACTCTGATCTATCCATTGTTGAGAGTGGGGATTAAAGTCCCCAATTATTATTGTATTACTGTTTATTTCTCCTGTTAGCTCTGTTAGTTTTTACGTATATTTATGTGTTCCAACGTTGGGCACATAAATATTTACTATTGTTATATCTTCTTGATGGATTGACACCTTTATCATTATATAATGACCTTCTTTGTTTTTTTTTACTGTTTTTAGTTTAAAGTCTATTTTTTCTGATATAAGTATAGCTAACTGTGTTTTTTTGTTTGTCTGTTTGTTTTGTTATCATTTGCTTGAAATGTCTTTTTGCATCCCTTCACTCCCAGACTACATCTGTCTTCAAGGCTAAAGTGAGTCTCTTATAGGCAGCATATTGTTGGATCTTGTTTTTAATATACATCAGCCATTCTCTGTCTTTTAATTGGAGAACTTAATCCATTTATGTTTAAAGTAATTATTGATATGTAAGGACTTACTACAGTCAGCCTTCTATATCCACGGGTTCCACATCCACAGATTCAACCAATGTGGATCAAAAATATTTGGAAAAAAATTTTCCATAAAGTTCCAAAAAGCAAAACTTGACAGTGGACTGCAACTACTGACATAGCATTTACATTGTGTTAAGTAATCTAGAGCTGATTTAAAGTATACAGAAGTATGCGTGTAGGTTATATACAAATACCATGCCAATTTTTAAAAGGGACTTAAGCATCTGCAGATTTTCATATCTGCAGTAGGTCCTGGAACCAATCCCCCATGATACTGAGGGACAACCTGTATTGCCATTTTATTAATTGATTTATCGTCACTTTGTAGATCCACTGTTCTTTGTTTCTTATCCAGTTGTCTTTCTTTGTGTGTTTTGATTTCTTTTGGTATAAGTATGCTTTGACTTGTTTATTGTGTTCTTTTGGATAATTACTACAGGATTTTCCCTGTGGTTACCATGAGGCTTACATAAAACATCTTAAACTGATAGCATCCTATTTTAAACTGATAAAAACTTAACTTCACTAGAATTCATAAGCTTTGCACTCTTACTTCTCCTTCCCCTCATATTTTAGGTTATTGCTGTTACAATTCACATGTCTTTTATATTGTGTATCTGAAGGACATCTTCTTTATCTCTGACTTTGGGCAATTTATTGATAATTACAATCTGTCTTGGTGTAGCCCTATACAGGTTCAACCTACTTGTGGTTCTTTGGGCCTCATGGATCTGAATGTCCATTTCTCCCTAGGTTGGGGAAGTTTGCAGCCATTATTGCTTCAAATATACTTTCTGTCCCCTTCTCTTTCTCTTCTCCTTCTGGAATTCCTATAATGTGAATATTGTTTCTTCTTATTGTGTTCCATAATCCCTACAGCCCTTTCTTCACTCTTTTTCATTCTTTTTTCTTTCTGCTCCTCTGACTCAGTGAGTTCTAATGTCCTATCCTCAAGGTCACTGATTCTTTCTTCTGCCTGATTGAGTCTGCTTTTGAAACTCTCTATTGAATTCTTCAGTTTAGTAACTGTATTTTTTAACTCTAGGACTTCTGTTTTTTTGTTTTCTGTTTTTGTTTGTTTTATGGTTGCTATTTCTTGGTTTACCTTCTTGTTTTGTTCATGCGTTGTTTTCCCAATGTTGTTGTCTGTATTTTCTTGTAGTTCACTAAACTCTTTTTTTTTTAAGTTTTTTTAAATTTATTTATTTCATTTATTTATTTTTGGCTGCGTTGGGTCTTTGTTGCTGTGCGTGGGCTTTCTCTAGTTGCTGCGAGCAGGAGCTACTCTTCGTTGCGGTGCGCAGGCTTCTCATTGCGGTGGCTTCTCTTGTTGAGGAGCACGGGCCCTAGGCAAACGGGCTTCAGTAGTTGTGGCACGCAGGCTCAGTAGTTGTGGCCCGCGGGCTCTAGAGCGCAGGCTCAGTAGCTGTGGCGCACGGGCTTCGTTGCTCCGTGGCATATGGGATCTTCCCGGACCAGGGCTCGAACCCGTGTCCCCTGCATTGGCAGGCAGATTCTTAACTACTGCGCCACCAGGGAAGCCCCCACTAAACATTCTTAAGAGGAATATTCTGGGGCTTCCCTGGTGGCGCAGTGGTTAAGAATCCACCTGCCAATGCAGGGGACACGGGTTCGAGCCCTGGTCCGGGAAGATCCCACATGCCGCGAAGCAACGAAGCCCGTGTGCCACAACTACTGAGCCTGCGCTCTAGAGCCCGCGAGCCACAACTACTGAGCCCGCGTGCCGCAACTACTGAAGCCCGCGCACCTAGAGCCCGTGCTCCACAGCAAGAGAAGCCACTGCAATGAGAAGCCTGTGCACCGCAACGAGAGTAGCCCCTGCTCGCTGCAACTAGAGAAAGCCAGCGCGCAACAATGAAGACCCATGAATAAATAAATTAAATAAATAAATAAGTAAAATTTTAAAAAAAGAAAATAATTTAAAAAAAAAAAGAGGAATATTCTGAATTATTTGTCCTACAGTTCATAGATCTTCATTTCTTCAGGGTCAGTTATTGGAGTTTCATTAGATTTCTTTGGAGGTATCCTATTTACCTAATTTTTCATGATCAGCCTCCTCTTTTAGACTTTACCAGTTTGCTCTGGCAGAGACTGTTCTACACCAGTCAGCTCAGTATGGGTTTCTGGGTACGCCTGCTGGTAATGTCCTTCGGCAGGTGGGACCTGCCATTATGGTCTGTTATGGGGCAAGGCAACTGTTCAAGCTCTGAGGATGGGGGCAGGGTGTCTCTGGTGAGAACAGTTGAATAGGACTGCTGGCTTGGTTCCATACCCAAGAGATGCTGCAGCATGAGCTCTGTGGCTGCCTGGATTCTCTGGTCAGGCTTACTACATGGTTGGGACTGGGCACTATATTCAGTAGTAGATGGGCTATGAATTAGCTTCTTTGCCCTTGCAGGGCAACAGGATAGGGTCCAGCTCATTGTTTGGGGACCTCAATCAGGCCAAAGTGTGCACTGAATTCCCTGGTTGGGTGAGGCCACTGGTTTTGTTCTGCAGACAAGGGAAGCCATAGGCTGTGCTTTCTGTTCAAGTGCCACAGTACACAGGGCTGCTGAATGGCCTATGCAGCTAACTGTGTTAGGTTCCCTGGTCAAACAGGCTGAAGGCTGTATTCAGCAATGAGTGGGACTGTGAATTAGATTCCCTGCCCAGTGCAACAGGAGAAGTAGCTCTAAAGCTGAGGAAGAGTTTTGTCTGTTGTCTTAACTTAAGCCAACCCAAATCCCAAGTTCCCTGGCGGAACAAGGCCACTGGCTTTACTTTGCAAACTATCTGTTCTGCCTGCCCTCCTCTGGGCTCAAGCACTGCTGGGTCACACAGCTTCCAGGAGTTGTCACCAGCCCTTCTGGTCAGGGGGCCAGAAGACACTCTCCACAGCGAGTGGGACTATGTCTCAGCTTCCTTTCCTGGGTGTGAGGGGGAGGGGTTGCTCCAGGCTATTCTCAATTTCCCAAACCAGCTCTCTGGTTGGGAGGGGCCAGGAGCTACCCTTAGCCTTGGCTATAGATTAATCTCCCTGCCTACTCATAGCATGGGAACCCTCCCTGTACTGGCTTTTGCTCTGGAGGCAATTGACTGTGCTCCCCCACCTCTCAGCTCCAACAGCACTGGGACACAGTTTCCGGGAAATGTCACCAGCCCCTCTGGTCAGATGCAGCTGAAAGACTCTCTTCACAGTGCGTGAGGCTCTTTGCCTGGGCATGGGCAAACCAGGCTCTATGGCCAGCAAAACTCCTCATTTGAGGATCCAAATCAGGCAGAGCTGCACCCTGCTGAGTTCCCTGGTCAGAGTGCACCCTAGACTTGGTTCTGCATATGAGCAAAGCTGCTGGTTGGGATTACTACTTGGGCACTGCAGGTTTGAACTTGGTCTGCCAAGATCTGTGCACTGGTTATTGCAAGCCCTTCCCTCTTCTCCATCACAGATTCCCAGTGGTTGAGCTTCACAGTGGTTGAGCACTCCTCGTGGAGTGAAATCAGAGTTGGGGGTCCCACAAAACAACCCAAGGCTAGAGGGGTTAGCTCCCTCCACTAGCTCCCTGGGTTCTTTTTTTCCACTGCAGGAACTAGAGGTTCAAGGGAGACCTCTCAGCATGGCCCTCTGGTGCAGGGGCCTCACTCTTATGTTCTAGGATTCTCTCCGTGATGTCTTGAATAGTTGTTAGTCGTTCTTCTCGTGAAGGGGACCAAAGTCAGGAATGACCTATTCTGCCATCTTGGTGACGTCATTCCTCACTTTTTAAAAATAAAACCATACATTCAACCTTTTATCCTTATTCAGAAGTCCTTCATTTCACCTTCTTAAAGGAGAAAATAATGACACTGAAACTAATATTAAGTGACCTTGCATAGCAACCTTTTTCATTATCGTGATATTTCAGTGTGACTATACAGATCAAGCTCATTGGTATCCACCAACTCCTACCTACCTCTTCCCCTGATGCCTTTATTGGATACTGATAACACCCTAAAACAATGTCCTGAAGTGGTTGTTGTATAAGTTAAGCTTATATTTTTAGAGCTCCAAGGTTACTTTTAGTATCTCAAAGCTCTTAGCCATTTTGATGAGCCGTAGGAGAGAATCAAGTGGGAAGAGAAACGAGGGGCAGATATCCAAGGGAAAAATCTAGGTGAGAATGGGCATGGAGAAGTTTGAGAATGAGATTAGTAAGCCAAAGAAGATTCATATTACATTCAGGATCCAGGCTAGCACTTAACAAGGCTTTTTTGGTATTTCAGAAACTGAATACCTTTGGATAGATCCCAAGGTGGACTCACTTTAAAGTGAATTCATCTTTCTAGCAAATAGTGTCACAATGAGGCTCCTATTACACCTTCTCACTCCTATGGTCTCTTTATTTAGCTTTCATGGATATCTGATTCCTCTGCACCAGGAAAACTTTCGGAGTACTAGAAACTTATCTCTGATGTGCTGAAAGGGATAAGTGTTTGTAAATTTTGCAGAGCGAATGCTGTAGCTTTCTTGCAGTTTGCTATACAGAGTGGCAACACAATGAAAAACTCAGTTTTACTCTGAAATCTCAGTTGTTCTCCAGAGAAAGCCACTCTCAGCAACCTTCTAGCACCAGAACGTTACACCTAATAGGAGAGGATTCTTAAATTACACTTCTCTCATATTATCATAGATAAATAGAATATTGATCTCTCTACAGGTGGGTGTTATGCAACTGAGGGCAGAGGAGGACTCTGAACTTTTACTTTCTCCCTTCTAGAATGTAAGTGCTATGGGAGCAAGTACTTGTTTTTTTTTTTCACTGTAGTGTGCCTAGTACCTACAAGAGGGCCTGGCATCAATTTGAGGAAGGGAGTGATGGAGAGAGAGAGGGCCCTGGATTTAAATTTGGGCTTGTAATATAGTGTTTCTACCATTCAAAAACTCAAAATGGATCTGCCAAAAGAGTAAACCCCTAAACTAGGTGTGGAGAAAAAGGAACCCTCCTACACTGTTGGTGGGAATGTAAGTTGGTGCAGCCAGCATGGAAAACAGTATGGAGGTTCCTCAGAAAACTAAAAATAGAACTACCATATGATCCAGCAATCTGGCATATACCCAGACAAAATTATAATTCAAAAAGATACATGCACCCCTATGTTCATAGCAGCACTATTCACAATAGCCAAGACATGGAAGCAACCTAAATGTCCATTGACAGATGAATGGATAAAGAAGATGCCGTACATATATACAATGGAATACTACTCAGCCATAAAAAATAATGAAATAATGCCATTTGCAGCAGCATGGATGCAACTAGAGATTACCATACTAAGTGAAGTCAGAAAGAGAAAGACAAATACCATATGATATCACTTATATATGGAATCTACAATATGGCACAAATGAACCTATCTATGAAACAGAAACAGACTCACAAATGTAGAGAACAGACTTGTGGTTGCCAAGTGGGAGGCAGGGGAGGGAGAGGGATGGACTGGGAGTTTGGGTTAGGAGATGCAAACTATTACATTTAGAATGGATAAACCACAAGGTCCTACTGTATAGCATAGGGAACTATACCCAATCTCCTGGGATAAACCATAATGGAAAAGAATATAAAAAAAGAATGTATGTATGTGTATAACTGAGTCACTTTGCTGTACAGCAAAAAATTAGCACAACATTGTGAATCAACTATACTTCAGTAAAAAAATTTAATTTAATTTAATTTTAAAAAGGCAGGGACTTCCCTGGTGGCGCAGTGGTTAAGAATCCACCTGCCAAAAAAAAAAAAAAAAAAAAAAGAATCCACCTGCCAATGCAGGGGACACAGGTTCGAGCCCTGGTCTGGGAAGATCCCACACACCACGGAGCAACTAAGCCCGTGCACCACAACTTCTGAGCCCGCGCTCTAGAGCCCGCGAGCCACAACTGCTGAAGCCCATGCGCCACAACTACTGAAGCCCGCGTGCCTAGAGCCGGTGCTCCTCAACAGGAGAAGCCACCGCAATGAGAAGCCCGCGCACCGCAACGAAGAGTAGCCCCCGCTCGCCGCAACTAGAGAAAGCCCGCACGCAGCAACGAAGACCCAACGCAGCCAAAAATAAATAAATTTTAAAAAGGCAAAAAAAAAGTAAATCCCTAAAATAGAGCAAGCTCAGTACACGGACCTCATATGAAGGCTGGAAAGGGCAAAATTATATATTTTAAAATTTAAAGTGCTGTAGTTTGGGTGAGTCAAGTGCCTGAATTAATAAAATACATCTGGGAATGTTCACTCTTTTTTTTTTCAGAATCATGAAGCCTACTTTAATTTACCCCCACGTAATTTGTAATGGCCTCCCTTGTGCTTATCAGTGTTTTTAAACTGTTGATAATTTCTCCTTCTATTACTTCTCATTTGTCTAACTAAAGCGTATTTGTCTTCAGTAGCAAATATGCATTCCCCATTCAGCATATATATTCCAAGAAAAGTGGACTCAAATCGTCCTATTTTTCTATTTTGACCTGAAAGAAGTAAGAGGAAGGAGGAGAAGTGAGAAGAACTTAGAGATTGTGAGTACATGTTCATTTTCATGGATGAATTAAATCTATGGTGGAAACTGTCGTGGTCTGAGCGCAGGTTGGAAAAGAATTTCCAGACACAAGGCAGAATGTAAGGAAGATAGAGTTTATCAAAGAGAACGGTCGCTGCAAGAACAGCGGGCCACCTTCCTGGTAGCCAGGGAAAGTTGATGATGAGCATGGGTTGCTTGTCTGTTTTTATAGCCAGGGAACAAAGGGACTTATGAGTCACCTGCCGATTGGGTAGGGTCTGCATGTTTCCAGTGGGATGAATACCTTTCTTTATATGGGATGGGAAAGGAGCAAGGCATGCTGCTTGGGAGGGCTCTGGGACATTGCAGTGGTCTCATTGTGACAGAGCGATAGGAGTCCTGTAACTCTTTGTTCCGGCCCTTTGAGTTTATCTTGTTCTTTGTCCTTGGAGCACACCACAGAAATCACTATCATCCCTTCCAACAAACAGGTTCCAGTTAAAAATGGTATAATTATTATGAAATAAGTGTTGTCCATTTGCTCTGTTCTTGCTTGGTACTGTCCTAGGTGTTGGACCCAGGTCTATTTTAGACAGACATACTTCTCTTCCTGCTGGCATTTACATTTTAAGATGAACACTGGTGAGAATACCCAATCAGGTTGGCCTGAAAATAAAGCATTGAATAAAAGACATGCAATTGTGACACCATGTTCAGCCAGCCAAAAGAAAGAATATGCCACATTTAAGAGTCACGCCTCCAGTTGGATATATTCAAAGCCATTGAATTGTACAATTTAAGCAGGTGAACCTTATGGTATATAAATTATATCTCAATAGTTTTTTTTTTTTTTAAAGAAAAGGCTGAGGTAGGCTTGACAATTCTTGAACTTTGGCAGGTTTTCAACAGAAAGTTAAAAAATAACCCATTTTTTACTGTTTGTTTACCGATTGATTTTTACTGATTTCTCCTTGACACCCCCCCCAACCAAATTCCAAAATCAACATGCAAAACAATTTCTAAAGTAACCCAAAGAAAAACCCTACAATAAAGTACTAAAAAAAGCTGGTGAATTTTTGGAATAATTTCTCTTAATGTGTCAAGTTAACTATTATTACCAATTTGTTCCTATGCAGCAATAAGCCAGGAGTTTAATTCTCAAACACAAGAAATAAATCTCTTTAGGATAAAGGCTCTAGAAGTTTGCAAATCATAGAAGAGTCCTTAGACCTTGACTGAAATTTTCCTGAGAGGAGTCACATTTCATGCTCATTGAAAGGATTCCCGTACTAAAGTGGTCAACTAAATTTTAGAAGAATTTTTTTTTAAGTTGTGATTGTCATAGTACTTGTATTTGTAGCATAGAAAGATGCTAGAGATGCTAAAATAAATATGACTGCACTGAAGTCTGGCAGAATGGCTATCCATACCAATCAGTAAACAGACAATTCCAGTAAGGGGGTAGAAGGTGAAGTGAGTTAACTCTAAAATTATACTTTGATTTTATATCCCTTGATTTTCCCCTATATTTTAAATAAGGAATCACCCTAGATTAATAGTTCATATGTAGATTTATTGCATATTTTAAATTGTCTTAGCTTTAGTGATATGTTCCCTAAGGATTAATATGAATGTGAGTACATGAGAAAGATCTTTGTAAAATATCTCTCTAGTCCAACTGGTGTATAAGAAATGCAATGATCTGTTTTTATGAGAATAATTATTTCATTGATGTTAGCCCCAAATAATTCACATCATCGCTTAGGTCTTCCGATGCCTACTAGCTTTATTTAAAGCAGAGGATGGCAAACTTTGTCTATCAAGGACCACATAGTACATAGTTCAGGCTTTTGTGGGCCATATGATTTCTGTGGTAACTACCAACTCTGCCACTGTAGCAGGAAAGCAGCCATAGATGAACGAGGGTGGCTGTGTTCCAATAAAACGCTTTATTGACACTGAAATTTGAATTTCATATATTTTTCACAAGTCATAAAATACTTTTGTTGATCTTTTCCCAACCATTTAAAAATGTAAAACCCATTCTTTGCTTTTGGGTCACAGAAAAATGGGCGGATTTGGCCTGAAGGCTGTAGTTTGCCAATGCCTGTTCTACAGCATTAAGTGTGTGGATAAACCTTCTCTCTAAAAGAATGGTTAAGAATCTTTACCCTACATTATCAGCGTGGCATAGCTTTTTTTTAATCATCGTACACTATTACCTTCCAGGGCCAATGTCTGGAAAATCGTGAGATTTCTATTTGAGTCCCTCCTCCTCACTTCCCAAGATCCCCCTTGCCTTCTCTGGTTCCTCCACAGCTGCCCCGGGTCTCCTCCACTGGGGACTATCCACACCTGTGCTTTAAGCTGGGCCTTTTTAACCCGATGCCAGAGACCCCATGAATTTAATGCAAAACTGTGTCTGTGTGTGTGTGGGTGCGTGCACACGTGTGTGTGTCTGGGGAAATGGCCCATGATTGGAACATATTCTCAAATAATTCTACAACCAAAAGTTGGTTCAAGACTACTGTTTTAGTTCTTTTCTGCAGCATTTTGCAAACCCACAGATCCTGTTTCCTATCTTTCAGAACCATATCTAAGTAATATTTGAGGGCATGTTAAATGAGATGCAGCCCTCTCCATAAAGGGGAAAGGTGGTTTGTGTGGGAGGATATGGACACAGCTGGAGCTGGAGCAGTGGATGTGGCAGCTACATCAGAGTGGCCGCAGGGGGCTTCCGTGAAATCCGTAGAAGGAAGAAAGGAAGTCTCCTTGCAAAAGAAAGTATTTTTATTCAATTGTATTTGTTAAATGGAAAAGAGGGAAAGAATCTTGCACTGTCTTCTGTGGTGGAATTTAATTACTATGTTAAAAAGAGTTATATATTCCCCACTCCCCTCCTCCAAAAATACTGTTTTTCCACAGTATTTAGGCAAACTAAGGAAACACTTTGGCCCTCCTTCCTCATCCTTTAAATATGTGTGCACTTTAACAGTGTCATAAAAACGATACCCAAACACAAAGTTGGAATTACTGGTAGGCTAGAGGACTCAAAGTGCCCCTTCGAATGCTCATGTAGACTTAGACATGCCCTGCCATTCTGTGATCTCTCCCTTCTTTTACTAACCTCCTCCATTTCTTACCAAATTCTTTCTGCCTTCAGTTACCCTCTACCTACTAATTTACATTTTTCCCCTAAAAAGAAATTTATGAGTTAGACTTCTTGCCATGAGCTTCCTGTCTCTACCCCATCACACCTCTTACCTCTCATGGTATTGTAATTGCTAGTTCATTTGCCTGTTTTCCTATGACAAGCTCCTAGGCGACAGGGACTATGTCCTGGTCACTGTTCGAGCCTCTGTCTAGCACACACACAACTGGTTCTTATTAACCATTTGACAAAGATGTGAATAAAATCTCAACCAGTTACCTGTTCAAGCACCACACACACCCACGTGTTCCCAGAGTCTAAAGACCATTTCCATCTAAACTTACAGGTTTATTCTTCATAATGTCCTTACCGGCTTTTGACCAAAACAATTCAACTCACTTCACAAACCAGACACTTCCAGCCCTAGACAGATGCAGTTCATGTATGTACACATCTGGTAAAATTCCAAATACGTCTAACATATTGTAACAGTACATCTATATCACACAGTGTTACTGTATCACAGCAACAAAGGAAGCACTAGTCTGATTATTTATTGACTCCATATCAATAATTCATAGCTCATTTGCTCCTATGACAGAATCCATTGTTCATTATCTATAAGCATGAAATAGATGCCCAAAAAGCTGTAAAGAAATCCACTTTTCAAAAAACAAATTGGGAGGGAGGACAAATTGCTTGAATTTATAATATTTTTAACTAGAGGGCTAAAAGCTCTACAATTTATTGTCATCTCCTGATGGCAATTCTGAAGCATCCTAACAGTATTTTAAAAGCTATAGTAAATAATAAGGTTTGGGGATTACACTATCTGATCTCTCACTCATTTTCAGCCCTTTTCTTTCTTTAATTTTTCCTGTCTCTAAATTCTGTGTGTGCTGAGGCTGATCACTGCATTGATTCTGAAGGGAGATAGGAACTGGAATCACTAGAAACCAGGGTAGAGCTTGTGAATGGAATGGCTGACTGGAGAGTTGGGGGGGAAGTTCCCAGGAAGATAGCAGCTCTGAAAGTGACTGCAGTCTGTACTAGGTGGGTCATTTCTACTTTTTGTCTACCTGACTGTTGCCTGCCTTCCCCCGCCAGAAGGTAAGCTCTGTTAGAGCATAACTGTTTTGTTCTCCACTGTACCTTTACCACCTAGAATAAGCCCACGTAGAGCAGATGCTTAGTAAATATTTGATGAACAAATGATTACTGGGGAGATAGCGTCTCCAGTATGTAATTAACCCAACTTTACCTTTCCCTTCCTATCCTCCATGGATTAGATCAAATTGGCTTCATGATCCTCAGGGATCACAGCTAAGGATTCCTTAATGGGTTACACCCACAACTCAGCAACTATATGGAGCAGGTTTCTCAAACATTTTGATGGTAAATCTTAGTAAGATATAAATTTCACATGAGCATAAGTATACACACCCACCCACACACATACCTGAAATTAAAGTTTCACAAAACAGTACTACATTTTCTAATTTTTATTATTATTATGATAATTATTATTTTGCTGGTCCCAGACCACCACTAATTTCATGTACAACCCACTAATAGATGGGAACCTGCAGTTTGAACAACGCTGCCATAGATCATGCTCAGTCCTGCCCAGCTGTTCCTGACTGGCAGTCAGGAGAGCCCTGCTCCAGGCAGGAGGTAGTAGAAAAAAGACCATAGCTTTTCTAAGACGTGAATGCAAATTCTCCTCCCACCACAGGGTGAAACTAGGGCAAAAACTTCTCAGCCTCAGTTTCTTGGAAAAGGAAACTGAGGAACGGAAAACCTCCTTATCTGGAAGAAGAGGATAATATCCTTGCGGGGCTTCTGTGAGGACTAAACGAGACAGTGTATAGCACGGTTTCTCAACCTTGCCACTACTGACATTTGGGGCTGGATAATTCTTCTTGTGGGTGCTGTTCATGCATTGTAGGATGTTAAATAACATCCCTTGCCTCTACCCACTAGATGCCAGTAACACCCCCTCCTGCTATGACAGCCAAAAATGTCTCCAGATGTTGTCAATTCTCCCCTAGGGGGGGGCAAACAACCCCTGGTTGAGGATCACTGGTGTTATATAAAGTGTCTGCCACAGCCCCTGGCCACCATTATTCCCTAACGCTTCTTGCTTTGAAGAGACTGGTTTAGTTTACGGGAGAGGACATACAAGAAACACAGCACCAAGCTGTGTGTCCATCATAGTAAGTGAGGACATGAGCGCTGTGGTGGCAGGAAGACAGACATGAACTGTGTCAGCTGTGCCATAATGAGGGGCCAGACTGAGTTTGGAGTCAGAGGAACGTTATATGGTGAGAACACTATTGCAGGCAGTTGCATTTCAATGGAGGCTTTGGGAAGAGGGAATGAAGATCCGAGTTAGACTCAGGTGGGTTAGGATGGTGGGGCCTGCTGAGACTGGACGTGGAGGATGAAGGAGACCAAAGCAAAAGACCAAAGCAGGCACCCCCAGCTGGAGGATTTGGTGGAGCAGAGGGGCGATGAAGTTGGTAATGTTATTGCGGAAAGTAGGAATGGGAGAGTGGCAGAAAGGCCAGAAGTCAGTGATGAGTGTGGCTGCTTCTGCGGAGTGGACTACCTTACTCGGCGCCCCAGTGCAGAAAGCAGCACACTCCTAGCTGTGAGACAGAACTCCGGAATGAGGACAGCTGATTGTTTGAAAAGAAGTCAGAAGTCGTCATTTCTCCAATTTGCGTAACGGCCCAGAAAGGAATCCCCTCAGTCCTGCAACAGTGGGTGTACTTCCTTGAACAGTGTGCAGAAATACTTGAATTGTGCAAAAATCTAGTAAGCAAAAGAAAACTAAGCCATAAAACAAATAAAATGTGGGTTTCTATCTATAATTCCTTTTTAACTGTAAAGAGCACTTACCTAAGATTACACCATTACCATCACAGTTAATATACTTTATTGGGCATTTGTATCCTTTATTGAGAAACAGAATGCCTATTACCCTATGACACAAGGAGAAAGCAAAAGTATTAGTATTTTTTCCATGATCTCTCATCCCTTTTTGTAGAATATTAGTTGTAAATACCTTTCATCCACAGATTTTTTAAAACATTAATTAATTAATTTATTTATGGCTGCGTTGGGTCTTCGTTGCTGCGTGCGGGCTTTCTCTAGTTGCGGTGAGCGGGGGCTACTCTTTGTTGCGGTGCGCAGGCTTCTCATTGCAGTGGCTTCTCTTGTTGTGGAGCACGGGCTCTAGGCACGCAGGCTTCAGTAGTTGGGGCATGTGGGCTCAGTAGTTGTGGCTCGCAGGCTCTAGAGCGTAGGCTCAGTAGTTGTGGCACACAGGTTTAGTTGCTCCGCGGCATGTGGGATCTTCCCGGACCAGGGCTCGAACCCGTGTCCCCTGCATTGGCAGGCGGATTCTTAACCACTGCGCCACCAGGGAAGTCCTCATCCACAGATTGTTAAGTTAAATTGTAGATTAACTAATAGAAGCTTTTATTTAGGTATAGGAAACTTTAAGAGTAAATTATATAGCGGCATGCCCACAATGTCCACAATGGTATGTGTGTTTCTTTTCTAAAACATGCTGGAATATGTGAATTTGAGCTCACAGTAAAACAAAGACTCTATGAAAAGATGTCATAATTATTAAAATAAAGGTGGAAAACTTCTGGGAGAAAAAGCATTTAATGTTAAAAAAAAAACAACAAACCAGTAATCTTATAAGTAAAGAGCTGATAGAATGTTATATAAAGCTAGTTTCTTCAGTAGGGAAATAGAGACCTACGATAAAATAACAAATACCAACAGTACATTGTATACAACGTCCGGGTGTCAGATAAGCACAAAATGTCAATTAAATACCACCAAGAGAGCAAGGAAATTTCCACTCCCAGCAACATATGCCTCTACAAACCAGAAAGGGCTTGGTGAACCATGGGTAAGCTTACAATTCCCAGGGTGACTGAGTAGGAAGCTCATTGTTTAAAAGTGAAATTATATTCCCCTGTTTCTACTGATCTTCATGAGGAATAGGCAGGTTGCAGAGACAGGAAGCGTTGGTTAGGTGCTGTGGTAGCCAGCCTCCAAGATGGCCCCCAAGGACTCTGCCTCCTGGCATTCACACCCTTAGGTAGTTCTCTCCCAAACAGTACCAGCCTTGGTCTGTGCGACCAAGAGCATACAGCAAAGATGGTATGCCACCTCCAAGATTAGGTTATAAAAGATTGCAGCTTCTGTCTGGGTGCTCTCAAATTACCCCTCTCCCTCCACACCTCAGATCACTTGCTCTGTGGTGAGCAGTCCTACGGAGTGGTCCTCCTGGCCAGGAGCTGAAGCTTCTAGCCGACAGCCAGTGAGGAATTGAGGGCTGCCAACAACCTCGTGAGTGAGCTTGGAAGCAGATTCTCTGACTGGACAGATGAGCCTGGAGGTAAACGCAGCTCCAGCCAACACCTTTACTGCAACCTTCTGGAGATACTCTCAGATCCACTGTGCTAAGCCACTCCCAGATCCTTGACTCTCAGAAACTAGTATGAGATAGTAAATGATTGCTGTTTTACACTGCTAAGTTATGCAGCAATAGATAACTAATACAGATGACTTCCTTGTCTTTCACAGAGAGAACTCTAAGAAAACTGGATGAAGTTAGTTTTGCTAATCTAGCAGAACACCAGCATGGGAAAAAATAAATAAACCTAGGACAAAAAATCAAGCAAGTGAATAATCCTTTAAGGAGGAATAGTACCTCATTAGATGGCTCCTATAGTGTTTATTCCTTATTAATGAAGTATTAACACCTGTATAATCTTCAAAAAATTTTCATTATACCCATGAAACTATGCTAGGTTGAGCATGTCTGCTGAGACAAAGGAGAGAGAAAACACTTATGTACTTCCCCTCATTTGTCTTCAGGGGGTTGGCGACTCACTCAATAATTGTACATTGAACTTCTACTTCTATAAAACTATTAAATGAGGTATAAAAATGAAATTCAAATGGCACATGAAGAGCAAAATGTCAAACACCAGAGGAATGGTAAATTATGACACAGATATATTATGGACTTTTAATGGAACCATTTGAAAGAATTTCGATGAAGAACATTGAAATTGAGAAATGTTATGGATATACTGCTAATATAGAACTATACCTATAGAGTATTACACTATATATAGAGAGAATACATAATGTTATACTAAGCAATATACATTAAAGAAGAAAAGGGGTATGCATGAAATTTTAATTGTGATTGTCACTGGGAGTGAGATTATAGGAGAATTTTTTGGTAGGGCAGGTAGAGCAGGAGGTGTTTCCTCATAGGATAACATAACCAGTAGGTCGGGAGTTAAAAATTCTAGCTGTGCCACTTAACAACTATATAACTTTTGGCCTGCTAGTTAATCTTTACCTCTCTATGCTGCAGTTTCCTAATCTATGAAATGGGGATAATGTTAATAATGTCAGTGCCTACTTCATAAGATTGATGTGAAGATTAAATGAAAAAATACAGGTAATGTATTTAGCACAAGGGCATGTTATATATTAAACAAGCAACAAGTTAACAACCATATTCTCTTCGCTGTGTTTTCTGCATGACACATATCATTTTCATAATAAAAAGAAACAAAATAAAAAATAAGACACCTTTCCTTGCCCACTAAACTATCACCATGGCAAACCACAGATAACTGACAGAAAGATGTCTGTGACACACCAAAGATATAATATAAAGTACCGATCTTCAACTTATGGGGTTATGTCCTAATAAATCTATCATAAATTGAAAATATCTTAAGTCAAAAATGCATTTAGGGCTTCCCTGGTGGTGCAGTGGTAAAGAATCTGCCTGCCAATGCAGGGGACACGGGTTCGAGCCCTGGTCCGGGAAGATCCCACATGCCGCGGAGCAACTAAGTCCACACGCCACAACTACTGAGCCTGCGCTCTAGAGCCCGACGTGCCACAACTACTGAAGCCCGCGCACCTAGAGCCCGTGCTCTTCAACAAGAGAAGCCACTGCAATGAGAAGCCCGCGCACCGCAATGAAGAGTAGCCCCTGCTCGCCACAACTAGAGAAAGCCCACACACAGCAACAAAGACCTAACACAGCCAAAAATAAATAAATTAAATAAATAAATTTAAAAAAAATTCAGTAACTTAAAAAAAATAGAATGTATAATATATATGTATATGTATAACTGAATCACTTTGCTGTACAGCAGTAATTAACACAACACTGTAAATCAACTTCAATAAAAAAAATTCAAAGTATGGTTTCTACTGAATCGTATCACTTTTGCACCATCTTGAAGAATTATAAGTCAAACCATCGTTAAGTCGGGGACTGTCTGTATTAGTAAATACATAACACCTATTACATAACCCCTACTCATGACTGCATTTTAAAAAATTTCTAAGTGATTTTAATTTCCTTGCAAGGTAGGGGCCACACAGATAATTTAACAGTTGAGTTCATAACTATATATTTTAGTTTGGGATTGGATTTGTGGTAAGAATGGGAGTATCCCATTGTATTGCACCCCCTAGGGTTGTGCAGAGCAGAATCTGTACAACCAAGCATGGTGGGGTAGGGCTGGGGTTGGTGATATTAATAGGTATCTCTACATGATGGGGAGTCTTTAGAGAGGGTCTTAGAGGCAGTGGGTTTTAAGACCATTTCTTGACGCAGAGGTAAATCAAGAGATTCAGGGACTGCGTGAGCCCAACCTAGGCCCTTGCTAGCCTCTCCTAATTGTGCTGATACTGGGACTAGCTATAGCTCCAGATGTTAAGGGCCCTGCTTTGCAAGGTCATCTGTTATGTCCCATGTCATCATGAAGCTGTGGTTGGTCACTGGACTAACCCAAGAACATGCCTTTTAGGCTAATCCTGGACTTCAAAAACTAGCCAAAATGTTATTAGGCCTGCATCCACAGCAATGAAAGTAGCATCAAATTGAAAGTTTGAAAACAATCTGAATGTCCAACAATAAGGGACTGTTAAATAAAGATAGTGTTTCAAGCTGATAAACTAGTATACAGTCATTAAAAATGAAAATTAGAAAGAGTAGGTGCTAATAAGTTATAGTAAAGTTATAATAAAAAAAAGACAGAAAAGTAAGTAAACTGTAACTATATAAATCATTTATGCTTATGGACAAGGCTTAAAAGGAAAAACAGGGTTTCCCTGGTGGCTCAGTGGTTAAGAATCCACCTGCCAATGCAGGGGACACGGGTTTGAGCCCTGGTCTGGGAAGATCCCACATGCCGCAGAGCAACTAAGCCCGTATGCCACAACTACTGAGCCTGCACTCTAGAGCCCACGAGCCACAACTACTGAGCCCGCACGTCACAACTACTGAAGCCCGCACGCCTAGAGCTCATGCTCCGCAACAAGATAAGCCACCACAATGAGAAGCCCGCGCACCGAAATGAAGAGTAGCCCCCGCTCGCAGCAACTAGAGAAAGCCCGCGCACAGCAACGAAGACCCAATGCTGTCAAAAATAAATAAATAAATAAAATAATTTTTTTTTTAAGTTAAAAATAAATAAATAAAAAGAAAAACAAAAAAATCAGAAAAGTTTGTTCAGGTGGTAGAATTAAAATGACTTTATTTCATGAATTGCCTTTATTGATAAAATATGCTTGTGTAAGTAATTTTAAAATATATTCATATTTTTAAACCTAGAAATTTGACTCAGCAATTCTATTTCTAGAAATGTAGTCTAAAAAAATAAAACAGAAAAAATATACATTTAAGATTATTCAAAATAAGCATTATTTATAATAGAGAAATATTAGAAGTAACCTATGCTGCTAAAAATAGGGTCAGTTACATCAAGAGAACTGTGTGGTTACATCCTGAGACCTGTCTAGTTATTGAGATGATGCAGATTTATGTTTATAAATATGGATAAATGTTGCTGATATGATGCTAACCTAAAGAGAATACAGCTATGCATATACCAACACAAAGTTTGAAAGGATGCAGGCCGAAATATTAACAGTGGCTATGTCTGAGCATTGCTGTTTCGGTGATTATTTGAATTTTTGCCTAATCTGGATTTCCAATTCTTCTACAATTAAAATGTACAGCTTATGTAATTTTAAAAAGGGGGAGAAATTTAGGCATACAACTGTGCTGCATATTCTTTCTTATCTTCTTGCCTGAAACAATCAGAGGCCAGTTTTATGTCCAGGTGGCATGTGGACAGTTGCGTTGAGCCCTAGTACACACCCCTGTCAGATGCACAGATGGGAGCAGCTATGGGAACCTGTGGTCCAGGGGAATGAGTAGCAATCCCAGAGTTAGTCTTAGTTCTACCCCTACTTCTTCAGCGCTTTGGTCAAGTCCCTTAACTGCCACTTCTAATATTTTTTGAAAGCAGATTGAAAATAAATTCCCTGAGTCTTATTTCTCTGTTTACCAAATGAGAAAATAATGCCGGTCTCTCCTATCTTGCAGAGGGGCTTTAAGAATCAAGTGAGGGCTTCCCTGGTGGCGCAGTGGTTGAGAGTCTGCCTGCCAATGCAGGGGACACGGGTTCGAGCCCTGGTCTGGGAGGATCCCACATGCAGCCCTGGTCTGGGAGGATCCCACATGCCGCGGAGCTACTGGGCCCGTGAGCCACAATTTACTGAGCCTGCGCGTCTGGAGCCTGTGCTCCGCAACAGGAGAGGCCACGACAGTGAGAGGCCCGCGCACCGAGATGAAGAGTGGCCCCCACTTGCCGCAACTAGAGAAAGCCCTCGCACAGAAACGAAGACCCAACACAGCCATAAATGAATAAATAAATAAATAAATAAACCCAAAAGTTAAAAAAAAAAAACACTTTTAAGAATCAAGTGAAAGAATAGGAAAATATTTCTAAACATGTCAACATCATCATTTCAAAATGACAAATATGGACATTATGAAACAACGTGGGAAAATGTTTTCAAAATAAGTGAAAAAGAAAACATCACATCCTTGCACACACTGATGACACTGATATAAAACAGGTGTTGCAGTAGAACAGTGAGTAATATTTTTACAGTATTTTATTGAGACATAATTTACATACAATAAAATGCCTAAATCTTAAGTTCACAGCTCAATGACTTTTTTCATAGGTATACAACTATTGGACAATCACCCAGATCAAGGTAGAGAACGTTTCCTTCTTCCCACAGAGTTCATTCACGGTCATTTCCAGTCAATCCTCACCCCCACCCCAGAGGTAATCTGACCTTCATTTTAACCATAATGTTAATGTTTAAAGGCTGGTCAGGAATTTCCTGGCAGTCCAGGGACTCTGTGCTCTCACTGCTGAGGGTCCAGTTTCAGTCCCTGGTCAGGGAACTAAGATTCCACAAGCCGCGGGGAAAAGGTTATTCAAAAATCCATTCAAGGTCATTTGACATGGAACCTGAAGTCCTGGGTTCATGCCTGAGATCTGCCCTTTCCTATGGGGAAGTCACAAGTGCTTTTTGTGCCTCCCATTCCTCATCTGTTTAATGGGAATGATAATTCTCCCACGGCCTTCGTGGCTGTGGGGAAATTTAAAGCACCATGAGTGAGTCCTGTTGTGGTGCCTGCTCACGGGATGCACTTCACAAACGTTTGTTGCTTGTGTATTTTTCCTGTAGTGATTAGTGTTCCAGGGGCTGAAGTCCTGGGTTTGGATCTCTGTTGTCTCCCAACCCAGCCGAGCGACCTCGGTCAACTTTTAATCTATCTCTTTCGCAATTTCATCATCTGTAAATTAAATACCTTATTGTTTTCAGAATATATAATGTGCAGAGAAAGGCACAAGAATCTGCATGCAAAAAGATTTTGAAAGCTGGAGCTAGGGCACTATTCTGAACACTGGGAGGCTTTCCCAGGTCATTGTTTTAAACACTTTTGGAAATGGGCTCAGAGGACCTTGAATACAGTGGATTAGTGACGGAAGTAAGATCAGCTTTGTGTCATGTCCAGGTTTGACCTTCACACCACCAGACATCTCTCTTCATAGCCATATAATTTAAAAAGAACAATGAAAGCATAAAATACTCTAGGGAAACCACTGTCAAATTTTCTTTCACTGACAATTTTTTTTAAAAGAGGACTATTTTGTCTCAGAGACTACATAATTACTTTTTGTTATCTTGTCATCACATACTTTTTTTTTTTTTAATTCATCTAGTTGATCCATGCTTATTGAGTCCTTCTATGTGCCAGGCACTGTTCTGGGCACTGGACATAAGCAGTGAACAAACCAGACAGAGACCCTATTCTCATGGAGCATACATTCTGGTGTGGGAGGTGTGGTTGACAGAAAATATATACAGCTCCCTGATCTCTTATCTCCAGTGATGAAACTGAAAAAGCTACGAAGAAGTAGTACCCTTGTCCCTAAACAGTATTCTTTTTGTAAGGAAATATTTGTTTGGATTTACCTAAAAGTCAATCACTTTCTACGCTCACCATCTTTTCTTTTTTTTTTTTTGAATTTTATTTTATTTATTTTTTTATACAGCAGGTTTTTATTAGTTATCCATTTTATACACATCAGTGAATACATGTCAATCCCAATCTCCCAGTTCATCACACCACCACCCCGCCGCGGCTTTCCCCCCTTGGTGACCATACGTTTGTCCTCTACATCTGTCTCTATTTCTGCCCTGCAAACCGGTTCATCTGTTCCATTTTTCTAGGTTCCACATATATGCATTAACATACGATATTTGTTTTTCTATTTCTAACTTCACTCTGTATGACAGTCTCTAGATCCATGCACATCTCAACAAATGACTCAATTTTGTTCCTTTTTATGGCTGACTAATAATCCATTGTATATATGTACCACATCTTCTTTATCCATTCATCTGTCGATGGGCATTTACGTTGCTTCCATGTCATCACATACTTCTAAGCCAACATGGTGTCATCTATATCCATGACAACAGCTTCCAGTGCCTACTTCTGCCTTCACCATGGGAACATGGAAAAACACAAGCATAATTGAGAGAGAAATCCCCAGAAAACTGGATTTAATACAAAGTAAAAAAGGCAAGCTTGGCAAAGCAAGAACTATTAGTAAAACACCTTGATGGTAAGAGCAAAGTGGAAGCTGAGTATTTACAGTATATTATTAAAGGCAAAGCAGGAGAAGTTGTGCTTAGAAGCATTTCTAATAGCATTGTTTTATTTTTCAATTCCAAAGGTAATTCTTATTCATTCTAAAAAAGAAATGCTAAAATTGAGAAAAATTCACTATGTGAGTATTTTAATATATATTCTTCAATCTTTTTCATGCATACTTTAAAAAATCTTAGAATCATATTAGATATAAACTCAGCTGTGCAAGGACTGTAACTTTTGAAACTCTTCTATATAAATGAACTTAATATTTTTTTCAAGCCCCCTTCCATCTAGGAGTAGAAATTGACTCTCAGTAGATTTAATATCCCTCCCCGTTCTCCGCCCAAGGTTGGGGGGAGGGAAGAGAAGGCTAATGCCAGGTCTGAGCTCATTTTCATCTATCTACACTGGCTTCTTCAACTTTTGAATCTTAAAAATCTTCATCTCTTCCACTGAGATGATGACTACCACATATTGAACGGGGAGAGAGCAAATGGTTCTAGGAAATGTGGGGGATCCTTTCTTAATCTCCCCAAAACATAATTACATTTTGTTCAACTGCAACTTATTCCCTCATATGGATATTATAATTTATTTAACTACCTTCTATTATTAGATATTTTAGGGGGAGTTTTATTTGCTTCCTTAGCACAAATTCCTTCAACTGAGATTGCTGCATCATGTGATATGCTAATGTTTAAGGATTTTGAAACAAAATGTCAAATTATCCTTGACTGTAGGAATTTACCCTTCCATCATAATATGAATTTCTATTTATTTGTACATTCCACACAATATGGTTTTGATCTCTCAGAACTGAAATAAATCATAAAATTAATATATGTTAATTTAAAAAATTAAGCAGTGCCAAAGACCAATCAGCAGAAAGTGAAAACCCTGCTTCTCCCAACTCTACTCTCCACTGCTTTATCAATATCTTTCCAGGATTTTTTCAGATAGTAAGGTAGAGATAGATAGATGATAGATAGAGAAAGGGGGTGGGGGCCAGAGAGACAGAGACAGAGAGACAGAGACATAAAAAATATATACAATATAATGTAACACAGAGATATATATGTTTTTAAAAAACAAAAAATAGAAACATACATATTGTTTTATAACTTTTTAAACCTAATATATTATAAATGGATTCATCTAATAAATATTACTGAATATCTACAATAGTATATAAAACATTGTTTTCTATACTACTTTTCCATGTCAATAAATATAAATCTGTATAATCATTTCAATGGGTACATAATATTCCATGCTATAATACACCATAAGTAATTAACAAATTCTCTACTATTATCATTTAAAGCTACATTTAATTCTTGTACAACCACCTTTGTATTTTTGGATTATTTTCTTAAATTAAATTTCCAGAAAGGGAAATGCAGAGGCAATGGACATGCACATTAAAAATGTTAATACAGGGCTTCCCTGGTGGCGCAGTGGTTGAGAATCTGTCTGCCAATGCAGGGGACACGGGTTCGAGCCCTGGTCTGGGAAGATCCCACATGCCACGGAGCAACTGGGCCTGTGAGCCACAACTACTGAGCCTGCGCGTCTGGAGCCTGTGCTCCGCAATAAGAGAGGCCGCGACAGTGAGAGGCCCACGCACTGTGATGAAGAGTGGCCCCCACTTGCCGCAACTAGAGAAAGCCCTCGCACAGAAACGAAGACCCAACACAGCCAAAAATAAATAAATAAATAAATAAATATTTTTTAAAAAAAATGTTAATACATACTCCCAGATTTATCCCAAGAGATGGTTAACCTCACCAATAGGGTATGAGAATTCTTGTTTCTCAACATCTTTACCAAAATGGGCACTCCTTGTCTTCTTAATTTTTGCCAACCAGATAGTCAAACAAACAAAATAAAAACCTCAGCTTGCTATTCTATTTTGGTTTTAATTAGTACTTATTTCTATATGCAGTTGAGAGAGCCAATGAAACTTCTGAGCAGGGAAGGAAGGACTTTGCTCATCAATGTGAGGGCTGGAGTTTCAGGAGGAGGCCTAGAGGCAGGGAGACCTGATGTGAAGTACTGAGGTGTGAAGCTGGCTGTGAAGGTGGGATTGGCGCTTCAGGGTAGTCAAAATCCAATTAAAATCATCTGGATGACATATCAGGACAGTGTGGACTGATGTGGTTATGACTAAGAAAGATCAAACTGAATCATTTATATTGTCCTTTAAGAAAGAATTAACAAAAAGAGGATGATATGCATGACAAATTTGGGTGCATTTAGCCAGTTGTATGGAGGGGAGAGGGAACCTGACCCTAATGCTCATGAATGAATAAATGACCTGCCCCAGTGTATCCTGGGGGTAGAGCTAGATAGTTCATTCAAACCTACCATGACCTGGATTTATTTTTCTATTTAGCAGAATAATTTTTTTCTCCTGAAGGAAATCATGCTCACAAGGGAAAAAAAATCAAACATTACTAATATTTATACAGCAAAAAGCAAGTGTCCTTGTCTTCAGATTGCCAGAGTTAGACACTGCTTTCCTTCCCTCTCTAGGTATAGTAATGATAATAGCTCACATTTTTTTTAGTGGTTACTACGTGCCAGAAACTAAACTTCCTACATATATTAACTCATTCAACACCCCCCCAACTCTCAGAATATGTTCAGTTTATGATCTCATTTTTCAGCTGAGAACACTGTATCACAGAGAGTTCAGTAACTTGAGCAAGGTCGCAGGATTTATGAGCAGCGGAGCTGGAATTCAAATCCAGATGGTCTGGCTTCACAGCCTGTTTGCTTAATCTAATCACACTGCCCAAAGTTCTTTTCAAGATAGAGGGATGGACATTTGTGTCCAGAAATGACACAAAGAGACAAGGGCCACTAAAAGGGCTTTACATTATTTCCTATCACAGGGATGCTAAGCAGATTTCATCTACCTGACTTCAGAGATGGTGTGGCCCCCTGACTGGTAGGGGTGGACCCAAGTGGTTTGTCCATAGCTGCACATTATTACCATTTCTCATCTGTCCTTCCTGGGTTATATAAGTATAGGGATAGTGTCTCTATATAACTTTTAACAAAGTGGTTACAAATTCACCTTGGACATTATTAGTTTTCAATCCATAACTACCTTATTCTTTTTTATCAGCTGATATTCCATTTCCTTATTTAACCAATCCTCTGGTAATAGATATTTAGATTGTTTCTAAACAATGCCGCAATGAATATCTTTGGGTAGAAGTCCTTTCCATAAGTGAAAGCCACACTATATTCCTAGTTGTGAAATCATTATACCAAAAGGTATATGCATTTTAAAGTTTAATAGATTGTACTTAATTGCCCCCCCAAGGTACACCAATCTGCATTGCCATCAAAGTGTATGAGAGCATCCACTTCGTGGATTAAATACAGTTGACTCTTGAACAACTCGGAGGTTAGGGGTGCCAACTTCTACGAAGTCAAAATCCACATATAACTTTACAGTCGGCCCCCTATATAAGTGGTTCTGCATCCTGGGATTCAAAGAAATGTGGATCATGTAGAACTATAGTAGGTATTTAGTGGAAAAAAAAATCTGGTATAAGTAGACAGCACAGTTCAAACCCTTGTGGTTCCAGGTAAATATACCTCTGTCTGACCGTCCCCACCCTCACCTCCAGAAATCCATACACTGATTCCGTGCTTCCAGGGAGCCTTTTGGTCAGTAATTCTGCCCCCTGAGCAGAAGAGGAATACAGTTGATAGAGGACATGCCTATTCCCTTCACTGGATACTTCTGTGCTCTTCATTGTAAAATTAACAAATAGACATGGTATGGTTAACCTAAGTCTGTCTGCTTAACTCTGGCTTATGGACAAAAGCAAATTTCTAGAGCCACAAATCTGTGCATGAGACCCCAAAATGCTGTGACAACATTAAGGCACTGGTCATCACAGGTGGGGCCTTATGCTTTCGATGATAAGTTTGTTTGTTTGTTTGTTTTAAGTCAGATATGACTCCAGTTGTCTTTTTTTTTAAATATTTATTTATTTATTTGGTTGCATTGGGTCTTAGTTGCAGCAGGCAGGCTCCTTAGTTGCGGCTCACCAGCTCCTTAGTTGTAGCATGCAAACTCTTAGTTGCAGCATGCATACAGGATCTAGTTCCCGGACCAGGGACTGAACCCGGACCCCCTACATTGGGAGCGTGGAGTCTTAACCACTGTGCCACCAAGGAAGTCCCTTGATGATAAGTTTTAAAGTTAACATTACTGGGGGTAGAGGGGGTAGAACATGTAGAACCTTGTAGATCACTGAAAGGACTTTGGCTTTTACTCTGTAGTGGGAAACTAGGATTTCCATCAGAAGGATTGCCATCAGAGGAGGATCTTTAAGGGGAAAAAATGCAGTAGAATTATCCTTTTCTCACTGGTCCTCCAAAGGGGTTTTGTGAGAACTTGGTTAGTTGGTGTCACATTTAGAAGCCCTCTACTTAGTTGTTCTTTCAAGTCAGAAAATAAATCAATCAAGATTTTATATGCAGTATCATCTTTTAGATTTGGTGCTTACGTTATATGGCGTGGCTGTGGCTGGATCTGCTCCACATAAGCAGATAGGGACGATGCATCACCTTACAGGGAATTTCACCACTGTTCTGTTAGGACCAGCAAGGATCTGGTCTTCAGATATCAGTGGGAACACTTAGATTTACGATTGGATACTTTCTATGCTTTGTTCTCCTTGATTTCTGCACTCCAAGGAGGTAGTTAGGCTCTTTAAATGTCCTTGTCTTCTTATGTCTTTTTTACAGGACTTGAAGAAAGAAACTTCTTGAAAATGGCTATTCCTGCCTTTTGTGAAGAGATTATGCTAGGAATCCAGGAGTGGGCATGGAGGACAATGGATCAGGAATAGATTCCGGGAGAGGTGGGCAACAGGCCCCAAACTTGGTAGTGTCCCCAGCAGGGGGCAGGCAAGCTAGACCCAGACAAAGGGATCCTAGCCTCTGCAGGGATTCCTGGTCCCCCACTCCCACTTCGCAGGGTGGCCAGACTTAACAGGGACCATGTGGCTTGGAAATGATTATATGAGTGGTGACTGGTGGAATGCATATGACCTAGAAATCTGAGGTCCTCTGTTGTTTTCTAGATGCCCTGGAGCCCTGCAGTCTCTTGTGTGGAAGGTAAGGAAGCCCCAATAATGACTGAGATTGAATTTCTCACCAGTGTGGTGGGATGAAGACTCGATAATAATTAGATTGATTTAGAGAAAATAAAGAAAGGCAATACTTTGTTCATAATCCTTTAGCAAGAACACTGCATAGGTGATATTGTGTATTTCTGATTGCATCACATCAGAAGATCCCCTTATTTTAATTCTGTTTACACAAGGGTCTAGCTGTGTCACCTTGAGCAAGTTACTTAAACACTCTATGATTCAAAATTCTCATTAATAAAATGGGGAAAATAATGGTACTACCTTATAAAGTTTTATAAAAATTAAATAAGTTAATATATACAAAGCACTCAAAATAATGTCTGTATGTAGTGTTTGTTGTTGTTATTATTCTCAATTTAAGTCATTATAATTCTTATTATAACCAAAACATTAATTTTTGGCTCGACACAAATAGCTGGTGGGAGCTCATCATGGCTATAGAGATGAATGCTGTTGGATCTGGAAATATTTCTCAAGTCAAAACCAAAGCTTTATATCTGTACGACTGTTACTATTCACAAACTTCTTCCGCATGCATGATTTCATTTGGTTCTTTAAACAAACCTTTGCAATGGGCAGATAAGGACTTCTGATTCCCATTTTATTTTTTATTATTTTTTATAAATTTATTTATTTAATTTTGGCTGCGTTGGGTCTTCGTTGCCGTGCGCGGGCTTTCTCTAGTCGCTGCGAGAGGGGGCTACTCTTCGTTTCAGTGCACGGGCTTCTCATTGCGGTGGCTTCTCTTGTTGCGGAGCATGGGCTCTAGGCGCACGGGCTTCAGTAGTTGTGGCATGTGGGCTCAGTAGTTGCGGCCCGTGGGCTCTAGAGCACAGGCTCAGTAGTCGTGGCACATGGGCTTAGTTGCTCCACGGCATGTGGGATCTTCCCCGACCAGGGCTCAAACCCATGTCCCCTGCATTGGCAGGCGGATTCTTAACCACTGCGCCACCAGGGAAGCCCCGATTCCCATTTTAAAGAAGAGACATCTGAAACTCAGAGAGGTGTCTTTTTAAAAATCTGTCCAGAAGAATTAGTTTGTATTTTAAGAGTATTAGGGCACCTGTGAAAAGGCTTGACAGATGACATTTTACTACTTTTACATTTACAATATACATATTATATCACTATTGTTGCGATTTATCACATATTATATATTACATATTACTTATTATTGTTGTTTTTGTTATGAAGAAACAGCACTGCTTAGGTTGGTAGCTCCAGTCTGGCTTCAGGTCATTTAAAATCCAGTACAGAGGATTTAAAGGCAGCTTAACTCAATCTACAGTAACAAGTCTTTTTTTTTTTTTTTTAATTTTTGGGGGGGGCGCTTTATTTATTTATTTATTTATTTATTTATTTATTTATTTATTTTTGCTGTGTTGGGTCTTCGTTTCTGTGCGAGGGCTTTCTCTAGTTGTGGCAAGTGGGGGCCACTCTTCATTGCGGTGCGCGGGCCTCTCACTATCGCGACCTTTTTCTTGTTGCGGAGCACAGGCTCCAGACGCGCAGGCTCAGTAGTTGTGGCTCACGGGCCTAGTTGCTCCGCGGCATGTGGGATCTTCCCAGACCAGGGCTCGAACCCGTGTCCCCTGCATTGGCAGGCAGATTCTCAACCACTGCGCCACCAGGGAAGCCCCAGTAACAAGTCTTATTTGCACCTGCCTTAGAGTGAAAAGGGAATGATATCTTGGTCATGCAAAGACACAATCTCTTTGAAATTCTGCTTAATTACTATTGGCTTCTTTTGGTTCTGGGATGCACCTTATGGAGCACGGCTCTGAAGAGTAGGCAGTCATTGAGAAGCAAAGTCCTCTTCCAGTCATTCTTATTTGCTGGTGAGCTAACAAAGGAACAATTATATTCTGTTTCTGGCTATAAAATGAAGAGAAAATTCCAATTTCTCACCAATCTGAACTATACATACACTTGAAATTTGAGGTATCTGGTAATCAAAATTGACAATAACAAGTAAAAAAGCACCAGCAGCCTTGAACTTATGAAGAGGCTATTTTCTAATAGTTCATTTATCAGCCAGCTGTTTGGAACTAGGGCCAGAATTGCCTATTTCACCTACAAGAAATGCATAAGACAGTTAGACCATGCTACTGGGACTAATAACAGATGGAAGACAAATTCCTACTATCCCATCCTCAACCCTGCGTATATTAATATCCATGACCACTGCTTGAGCAGGTATTATATATGTTGTAGAATATATGCTATTGAGCACTTACTATTTATTGCCCTAATAGTCCTAATCAAGCCTCGAGTTGTAAGTCTCTTGGGAATCTCCCAGATGCCCAATACCTTGTGAGTTATTTTAAACCTCTCTGATTTCCCTTGGGAAAGGCAGGCAGACAAGAATAAACCTTGTGGTATCGAATTGGAGGCATTGATATATCTCATGATTTTGAATACATATACATATGTTAGAAATTGAGATAGATATAAGTGTGTATATGTGTATACATACTTACATTCCCCAGTGCTGTCCATTGAGAGGGACAAGAAGCAAGACATACCAGAAGCAATGAGCACACCGAGCACCCAGGTCTTCATTTCTAAATTAACTAAACATCATTCTCCCTGAAAAGGAATCAATGTTCCTTGAGAAATGACTGATTCAGGGCCAGGGCAGAGAAACTACAAATGGTCCTGGAACGTCTTATTGTGCTGAAATGTAAGGAAGTGCTCAAAGAATTATGGGGGCATGTCAAAAGGACATAAAACCAGTATTGAGGGGCTCCCACTGTGCAATATGTAATAATTTGTGCTATAAAAGTAATTTTGATTAATATAGCCATTGCATCAGATTATAACCTATTGAATAAAATAGGAATCCTTGAGTCGGTTGTCACAAAAATAAATGAATGGATAAACAAGAGGAGAAAGTAAATTTCTACCTTTTAGTAATATGCCAACAAATAAATGTAGAAGGAATGACAAAATTAGAAAAACACCAATTGGCAACCACTGTAATAGTAATAAATGAATCATCAATAAATCCTAAAGAATCATCAATATATCCTAAAGTTTATGGTTGAAAGCTGGATGAGAAACAGGATATTTATATAAAGTATCTCTTTACAGAAATAGTCATTGATTACTTATTAATAGTACAAAATACTTACTAATTAACTTTACAGTGGGAAAACATGGGAGACATTAACTTAACCAAGTGATAAGAGTTAACATCACCAGTAGTGGAATAGACATGATGTGCCTTCTAATATGTTACACTGAGAAGAACACAGCATCACTTGTGTGTGTTTTTTTGCCAACAGTGCATAGCTTGAACATAATCACGAGGAATCATCGGGCAAACCCAAATTTCAGTGCGATCTACAAAGTAACTGAACTGTTCTTTTAAAATATGTGAAGGTCATGAAAGACATGAAAGACAAACTGTTCCAGGGCTTCCCTGGTGGCACAGTGGTTGAGAATCTGCCTGCCAATGCAGGAGACAAGGGTTCGAGCCCTGGTCTGGGAAGATCCCACATGCCGCGGAGCAACTAGGCCCGTGAGCCACAACTACTGAGCCTGCGCGTCTGGAGCCTGTGCTCCACAACAAGAGAGGTCACGATAGTGAGAGACCCCCGCACCACGATGAAGAGTGGCCCCCGCTTGCCGCAACTAGAGAAAGCCCTCGCACAGAAACGAAGACCCAACACAGCCAAGGATAAATAAATAAATAAATAAATAAATAAAAATTAAAAAAAAAAAAAAGACAAACTGTTCCAGAATGAAAAGACTACAGAAGCATAACAATAAGTGCAATTTTGACCTTGGACTGGATCTCAGACCTTAAAGGACATTATTGGAACTAACAGTGAAATCTGAATAGGGTCTGTGGATAGATGGACATATAATATCTATGTTAATTTTGTTGGTTGTATGCGGTTATGTAGAAGAGCATTTTTGTTTTTAGGAAATACACCCTGAGGAATTAAGAGGTAATAAAACTTCATGTCTGCAACTTATTCTTAAATCTCTCAGAAAAATACATACGCAACATAAAGATAAAAATAAGGCAAATATGATCAAATGTTAACAATTGGGGGAATCTGGGTAAAGGATATACGGGAATTCTTTGTAGTGTACTGGCAACTTTTCAGTAAGCTGAAATTATCTAAAAACAAAACATTAAGACAATGTTGGAAAAATAAAACAAATCACCATGCCTACAAGAAAATTCTGCTGAGCTTTCAAGGAATAGACCATTTCCAATTTAATAAACGCCTTCCAAAGAATACAAAAGGGGGACTTTCCTAGCGGTCCAGTGGTTAAGAATCTGCACTTCTACTGCAGGGGGCACGGGTTCGGTACCTGGTCAGGGAACTAAGATACCACAAGCTGAGAGGTGTGGCCAGAAACCAAACCAAACCAAACCAAAACAAAAAAACAAAAGGAAGAAACACTCCTTAATTCATTCTGGAAGAAGGGGAAATTACAGACCTATCTCATGCATGAACATAGTTGAGAAACCCTAAACAAAATATCAGTAAACTGAACCCAGCAATGTGCAGAAAAGATAATACACCTATACCAAATTCACTGTATTCCTGGAATACAAGTCTAATCTAGCATTAAAAGCTTTGTAAATGCAATTCATTGCATTAATAGATTAAAGAAGAAAAACCCTATATTCTCAATAGTTGTTGAGAAAGCATTTGTGGAAAAAACCTTGGCAAACCAGGAAATAGAGTGAAATTTCTTTAGCCAGATAAAGAGTATCTACAAAAAACCTACAATCAAAATAATTCTTAGTAATAAAACATTAGAAACTTTCTCCTTAAAAACCAAGAACAAGAAAAAGATGCTCACTATTATCACTTCTATTCTACACTGTACTAGAGTTTTAGCCAGTGCATTAAGGAAGGAAGGGAAAGAGGGAAGAAGGAGGGAGGAAGGGAAGGTAGGAAGGAAGGAGGGAAGAAAGGCAGGCAAACATTAGGGTCAGAAATGAAGAAACAAAATTGGTTTTATTCACAGATGATAAATATCTACACAGAAAACCCAAGATTATTCAGACAAATTAATAAATTTAGTAAGATGGCCAGATATAAAGCCAATATACAAAAAATCCGTTATATTTAGATTCACCAGCCACAAAGATAACATAATTTCCAAAATACCATTAACAATATTAAAATAAAGACCCTAGTAATGAGACAGGCTGGGACCTGGGGCCCTTTAGTGCCATGCTTGCACCTGGACACACGCCAGCAGAAGAATACAAAGAAACTATAAGAGACTAAAAATAACTGCAGGCATGCACAGTTGGGGCACATTATGAAAGATACACAAAGGCCAAAACCCAACTGCCACTTCTGAGGTGCAGGGAGCAAAAGCAAGGTACTACCACGTGATCCCTGCACACACCACCACCAAGGGGGGTGGGCAGACCACCTAAGCCACCCCTCCTGCCCAACCCACAGGTCCGCCCCCAACCCTCTTTGCATTTAAAGGACCAGCTCCCCACCCCCGCCTCCCCCTCCAGGGAACAAGCAAGGGCACCTGTTACTTGTTCTCTCTCCCACTCACTCCTGCTCCACCAGTCCCAATAAAGCCTTGCCTGAATTCCTCATCCGGCCTCTTATCAATTTCTATTGATTAAAGAGTCCAAGAACCCAGGTCCTGGACTTGGTAATAAATTTAGTAAAAGTATACAAGACATTAAAGAACAGCTAAACGCAGATATATCCATGTTCCTGGACAGGAAGATATTATCTTTAAAACGCGTCTCAAGAGCATAAACTCTGGATGCAGATTGCCTTTGGCTTTGCCACTTTGCAGCAGGCAAGTTACTTAAGCCCTCCGTATCTCCGTAATAATAGCAGTTACGTCATAAAGTTAAGAGGATTACATGCAGTAATGCATATGAGAGGTTTAGAACAGTACCTGTCACGTAGGAAAACTTCCAGAACACATGGTGAACTTGGGGTCGAAGCCAGGCGTTGTGGAGCAACAAAGTAAAAGCGTATTCCCTAACCAATGTGTACCGGCCTCTCAGTTCTTATGTTAGAAATACACTTCTATCTTGTTTAAGTCTCTCTTGTTTGGGGTTTTCCGTCCCTTATCCCTGAGCTTTATCCTAACTAATATACTGGCCAACTCAAGCGCCATGACCAAACCCTGCTCTCTCCTCCATCTTCCACCAGAGCGGCTCTCCCAGCCTCTCAACAGCTGAGGGAGCCCACGTGACCCAGTTTGACCAATAGGCTGTAAGAGGCGTCCCCAGAGGGCTTCTGGGAAATTCCCCCTCCCCCCAGAGGGGAGAGCACCAGGGCAATAGGGCTTCTGGCGCTGCTGTCACTCACTTCCTGTCCCCTTATAAGCAAACTCTGAAGCAAGGATTTGAGCATCAGTGGTTTATTTGGAAGATGTTGCCAGGAAACATTGGTAGGGAAGTGGGGAAGAGAGACCAGGAAGGTCAAGAAGCCAATAAAAGATGAGTTATCAAGGCAAGTCACCCAGTGTGGCTAACTGAGACATATTCCCCCTGGGAGGGAGCAATGTAGAACATAACTTTAATGTGATCCCCCCTTCCAGGGGTGAAGGAGCAGGATTTACTCACCAACTCTCATCAACTATTGCTTGAGTGCTGCTCAAGGAGGTTTGGATGGCCAGAGAGAGACCTCAGCAGGGTGAGGGATGCTGGCAGTTGGAAGTAGGGTGGTGGGATGCTGGCAGTTGGAAGCTGGGCCAGCACCCCTGAAAATGGAGCAGGCCATAGGAATATGGGGTGATCGCATCTGCTACACACACCTTGCTTGCCCTGTTGAAATGGTTGTGAGAGCCACTGCAGCCATCTTGCAGCCATGATGGGAAGGTAGATAGAACTCAAGAGATGCGGACCCAGAACTCTGGTATGGAAGAGTTTCTGAACCCAAAGAGCAAAGCCCTACCTCAGGACTATCTGTTGTATAAGGAAAAAAGAAACTCCTCTTTATTAAACCACTGTTTGTTGGATTAAATGCATTCTTAATAGTCATACTGATTTTTCTTGATGTGTCACGCAGGGACACTTAGGTTAATCTCAGTGGGGTTAGGATTTTGGAAACCAGCCAGGAGACTTAATGATATTTCTGGTTTTTGCTTGAATGGAGAGAAAAAAAAAAGGAAAACACTGTGGATGAGCAAGAGGTGGGGAGAGGAGAAGGAAGAATATGAGATAATATCTTTAAAATATTATCCTGCCACAGTGGTTCATGATGGCTAAAGCTTAGTGTGTGGAGGCCAGGCCTGCATCTAGGTTAACACCCCAGGCCCAGCTCTCACCTCAGTGTGTAGTCCTCTTGTCCCTTGCAGTTCTCTGTCCCACTCTCAGGTAGAGACCTGAGAACTGACTAGAACATCAAGAATTCAAAACAATTCTGAAAAAGTCTGAGAACAACCTAAGTAGGTAATTTGTTTCCCTGACCATACATGTTGGGTTTAAACTGATGTGGAGAGAAATCTGACCGGATATTGGAGTGTGGAAAGAGACTACTTAGAGTCACAAGGAGAGTGATACTTTCTGGGGAGAAATTACACAGCCTACTCTTCTTCCTTACACTATCTTGGCCTCTTGTGTTTCTCTCTCAGGATTAACCTTACGGTTGCCTGCATTCGGTGCCTGAACTTCCTCTTTTAAAAGCTGCTCCTTCAGTGACTGGTAGAAATTAACCTCAGCCTTAACAGGATCCTATTCCCTTGCTTCTTGTGGTTCTGTCCCACAGTACTGTGTCCATATGGCCACCGTGTTCAGCCGAGGCTGGCAGATTTATAACTGCCTTCTACCCTTCTAGATACTATCTTCAGTGTATTGTTCTGTCTTGAACATTTTTTTTCATGGTTTTTTTTTTTCCCAAACTTATCACCCTTCCAGAATCTTAAGGGAAGGGGAATGACAACATGTCAGAACTTTAGCTAGATTTACTCATATGTTACTCTCCCTACCACCCTGACAAGGTGTTGGTCTACCCATTATGAGATCATTGACGGAGACGTTTTTCAAGGTGTCCCAGAGAGATTGAAAGAAGGAGGTGCCTTTGAGATGTCACGTGATGGAAAGATTCCCTGGATGGAAGGTATGTGAGTCCTCCAAGAAGGACCACCAAAAGTTTGTTCTGCCTGGTAGAAAAAACTGGAGGCCCTCCTGCAAGGGTGCCCCAGCCTAAAATCTTTACATGAGTTTATATTTGGGTCCTAGACCCTCTTCCAGACTGCAGGCTGGGTAGTTTGTCTTAATTACACACAATGCCTCTTTCTGAAACCTGCCTGGAAGGACTGGGTAGCTGCATTTCAGTTTCTGGCAGGTCCAGGGCCCTGGGAGGCCTATGGGCTTGGTGGTACCTTTAGAAGTCTGACCTCTGACAAATGACCTCTGGGTTTTACCGAAGATCCTTTCCTCCTGCCAGGCATGAAAGAGGCAGAGCCTGGGCTCTAAAACTGTGGGTGACTTGATGGTAACTAGCATAGCTTGTTATCTGATGACCCAAGGCCTCCTTGGTCCCTTGGCACTGTGTAAGACCCCAAGACATTTGCCCAACCACAGCAGAGGTAGCCCCAAGAATAACTAAGACTGAATTTCTCACAGGTCAAGTGAAATGGGGAACCAGAGCCAGGTGGTTGATATAAAGAAAGTCAAGCTGTTTCTTGCACACCTGAATTTATAGAGTGACATTAATATGGGTTACTTATAAACAAAGAAATTAAAGCTCAGAGGGTTTAAATAACACATCCCAGACTACACAGCTAATAAGCAGCAGAGTTAAAAATTGAATGTACTTTTCCTTCCACAATCCAGGCTTTTCCCATTCTAACTTGCTACCTCTCAGGCATTATGAGAATGGCATTCTTTTCTGAAATTACTGCCAACCAAACCACTTGTAGTTAATCAAGACTGTCAATTTTGCTTTCTGAATGTTTCTCAAAACTTTTCATGTTCTCCACATTCATTGCCAACACCCTAGGCCATCATCTCCTACCTACACATTTGTAATAGCTTCCTAACTAGTCTCCTTGTATTCACTCTTCTCCATCCCACTCCCTTCCCCATTTCCACACAATCCAGAGTGATCTTCTTCCAAAAGAAAGCTGATCATATTCCTGTCCTATGTAAAATGCTTCACCGGCTTCATGATGTTTTAGAATTTAGCCCCAAATCTCTAACCTAGCGATTATCTATCCTATAACCACCTTAGCAGCTTCATCTCCTGCTGTCATCCCCCAGCTCTGTGCTTCAGCCACAGGACCTTTGCACATGCTGTTCCAAATGCCTCAAACACTCTCCTGTGTTCTTTCCCTATCCTTCCAGATCTTGTGTCAAATCCCATTTTCTCAGTGAAACTTCGCTTGATTCCCCCAGGTCAGGTCTTTTGGTTTTTACTTTCATAACATTCAATACTTTTTCTTCACAGCACTTAATACAGATGATGCTTAATTATTAACTTTTTGGTTATTAGATTAACATCTGTCTCTCTTATTAGACTGTTAGCTCCATGAGGAAAGGGACAATATCTAGTGAACCAACTAGCTTGTGGACTGACACCTAGCGGGTGCTCAATAAATACATATTGAATGAATGAATAAACTTTAAGAAGATAAATATAAACCAAAGCAGGGACAAAGGAAAGGGTGGCAATCATCTATGGTTCTGAGTTTACTTTGATGGCCTTTCTTACACAGAGGGAATTGTGGAGAACAGAGATTTCAATATTTTTTTTAAAATAAGTAGGTATGGAGGTGATGTTTTCTAACTAGGGTATTGATATACAGCTGAAGTATATTAATTTCTGTACAGGAAAAATACTCCAGAACAGCCTGTGACTGGCTTCATCTGGTCCACACTAATTTCCAGGAAAAGTGAATCACAGTGAAACTGAAGAAAGAGAAATATTCCAAATAAGACACTGGAAAAGGACAGACTGTGATTAGCTTTGTTTAATGCTGCCTCACGCAATTCAATGCTACTTGTATTGATTACAAAAGGAACTGAACATTTCTATTGTTAATTTCATTTTCTCTCAACTGGAAATTGAAATAGGCTTTCTAGATAGTAACACTTAAAAAAATTCCAGAACCAAGCTATAATCTTTTTACGGCTTGACCAAGGTGTAACCTGAGTTAGAAGAGACCTTCTCTTTAAATAACTCATATCTTTGGCTTGATAAAAAGATATGGGGCTGTTTGTTTTCTTCTCAGAAAATTTGTGGGTTTTTTTTCAAGGTTCCCTTTGCTTTATGAAATAGATATTACAGGAAAAATTCACAAACGCTTTCTCTGTTCTCCACACAATTCTGTTATTTAGTTGGAAATGTATTTCTAAGGAAAGAAAGGTTACCTTTATGTGTTAAAAATGCACCTAGAATTTGTTTTAATCAGATGTAGTAAGACCACAGACGTGGACATGATTGTCTTGAAGGAAGATGTTTATCCTCCCTAAACCCTAGATACAGGAGACATACCACGCCGTCTACACAGGGCCACATGGGGAAGGACCAGGGACAGTTAGGAGGCACAAGAGTGGGAGAGGGCAGAGCATGGCCCAGAGCCTTATCGAGATTCTTTCTTTCGGAAAGGAATGGCCAGGCAGAGTAGGTACACTGAAGAGATTTAGAACTGGATGGTTTGAATAATTTCAACAGGCTCTGGGCTATTCGGGTGGTCCCTAATTGCCAGCACCTGGCCCTGGGGCATTTTAGGGCAGGGAGAATACTGGCTTGATGTGTGAGAGTTTGATAAGGAGAGGGTTGGGGTGAGAGCGCTGGATTGTCTGGATTGGTTGGTTCGTTTGTATATCAAAAGCGTACTTGCAGGGGAGTCGTTTGTTTTTTCTAGGAATTAGCTGGCCCTGGGGATGGGGTGGGGAACAGTCTCTCCAGGATCAAGACCCCAAATACCAGAGCATCAAATATAGAGAAAACAAGTCAATACACCTTAGGATAAGCTGACTGAGGCTTTCTCAGCGGGTTTGTTTGGTTTTTTTTTTTCAGAGCGTTCCTTTTAGCTCGCTTCCTTTTTCCTTTCCTTTCCTTCCCTCATCTCCTCCCTGTTCCATCCTAGTGACTATTTATTGAGGCCCTACTGTCTGTGTGTCAGGCACTGTGTCTGGAGCTACAGATGTCTGCAGGCACAGTTCTTGCCCTCAGGAAGCTCATAGTCTTGTGGGGAGGGTGGACATCAGCCTTGTGGTGGGGTTGGAACTTCAAGAATCTTTTCAGACTTGCTTTCAAAAAGTTTTTCTCCCTCTTTGCTGGTGTTGTCATATCTACCTCTAACATTTTCTGTCCACTTCTGCTTTCTGGGCTACCTGATAGTGAAGAATTGCAGTAAATAAAAGGAAAAGAGGTCTGGCTGAGTTTTAAGGGTCTCCTACCTGTGAGATGTTGGGCCTTAGGAATGGGGCTTGTACCTTCTTTGTAATAATCGTGGAGTTTTGTTGCAAGCAATTGTGCTGGCCAGAATTCTCTAGTGAGTGGAGGTATTATTTTCTGTTTCATCTCATCTGGAAAATGTGTAACACTATTCCCCAAGGATGTCAAGCAAATGAGTTATGGCAGAGACAAAGTAACGCATAACAGGGACTACCTGTATTTCCTCCATTTGACATTTATGTACTTTGACCACTCCCATGGCAGGGGCATTGAAGGATAAAGTAAGATGGTGCATAAGAATGCCTGGCACATGGGACACCAATTCATGGCAACTGTTTTCAGAGCCAGTGTATTTTCTCGGCAACACCTGATCTCACTGTGGGCCAGAGCTGTGGCTGCTTCAAGAGCCCTGATTTTGTTTGTTTGTGGGTGGGAAATTCCCTTCATCTATGTGTATCTCAAATTTTGATTTCACTCTTGCATGATCACTTAGCTGGATAAAAAGTTCTAGGTTGTCAGTTGTTTTTGCTAAGCATTTCTGATATCTTGCTACCCCGGAGAATTCTATGGCCAGTGTAAATAATTTTTATAATCTGCTTTTTCTCTCTGGTAGCTTCATGGATACCCGTTTATCCTTGATGTTCTAGAATAGCACTTTTATTGCTCTAAGTGTAGTTTTATTCTTATTTTTCCTTCTTGGATTTTAGAGTGAATTTTCTATCTGAAGAATCATGCCTTTTAACAATTCTGGATAATTCTCAACTGTCATCACCTTAAACATCACTTCACTACCATTTAATCCAGTGTCTTCTTTTTGAGCACTACTTGTATTTATTTTGGATTCTCTCAATGTTATTATCCACATCTCTTAACTGTCTCTATGATACATTCTGGGCAAATGTTGCAGTTATGTTTTCCAGTTTAATAATTCTTTCTTCACCTGTGTCCAGCCTAGAGTTTATCTCATGCATTGACTTCTAAATTTCATTGACTACAGTTTTCTTCAGAGTTTTAGTTGGCAATTTTTTATATCCAATTATTCTTGTTTTTCTTCTGCCTATTATGGATTTATAATTTCTTTTTTCTTTAATGGAATTGCTCATTTATTTGTCTCTTTTAACATCCTTAGAACATTCAGTGTTTTTTTCCACGCAGCTTCATCAAATTCCATGGCACAGAAATAACATAAAAGGACCATGAGACTTTGGACAATGGGCATCTCAGTGAGAACCAATGGAGACTAGAGATCTGAAACTTCCTCAGATATTTAGCTCTGAGTAAAATCTCTGGCTCCTTTTTTAGCGGGGCACGGAGGCAGGAATTGGATTGTGGAGGAAGGCATTTAGTAATGCCTAAGATTGACTTTCCCACTAATCTAGTGCAGTAGGGTTTAGAGTCTGATTTATTTTCATAAACAAAATAGAGAAATGGGTCATATGCTGAAAAAATGAGATTATGGTTACCACTTTGTACTTACATATGTGCCTTCTCTAAGAAAACAAAAATGAAAGGGTAATTTGCATACCTTTTATAACCTGCCATTTTCCACTGCTTCTTTCCATCCTTACATATTTTCTCTTGCTTTTGTTAACTTTTTAAAATTGAAATATAGTTGACTTACAATGTTGTGTTAGTTTCTGGTGTATAGCAAAGCAATTCAGATATATATATTCTTTTTCAGATTCTTTTCCATTATAGGTTATTACAAGATATTGAATATAGTTCTTTGTGCTATACAGTAGGTCCTTGATGTTTATCTATTTTATATATAGTAGTTTGTATCTGCTAATCCCAAACTCCTAATTTACCCCTCCCCCCCTTTCCCCTTTGGTAACCATAAGTTTGTTTCCTATGTCTGTGAGTCTGTTTCTGTTTTGTAAAAAAGCTTATTTGTACCATTTGTTTAGATTTCACATATACTGATATCATATGGTACTTGTCTTTCTCTGTCTGACTTACTTCACTTAGTATGGTAATCTCTAGGTCCATATGTTCATTTTATTCTTTTATTTTGTTCATTGTTCAGATCAGTTGCTCCTTTATTTCTCCCATTTTCTCTTAATCCACTGTCTTTGTTTCGTTAATGAACTACTTGTGGGCACCCTAATTTTGTCCTGTGGAGGGAAGCTGGAGAGTGTGCTCCTTCAGGCCTGTCTGTTGCCATGGAGACAGAGACCAGCTGCTGCTGGGAGGCTTGTAAAGTAGAGCCAGTGCCAGCCAGGGTAGGAAGGGAAACCATAGCTGGTAGGAAACCATTCTGAAGTTGTCAGGTTGTCTGAGTCCCTGAAATGCTCCTCAAAGCTGCCTTGCCTTGAGCAAAGAGCTAAATGTCTTCTCCTGCGCAGTGACATAGCAATAGGTGGACTTGATTGGGGCGGTCTGTCTCATGCACTGGAGAGCAATGTGGGAGAACATCTGGGCAAGGTCAGGGTTGAAGTTCACACGAGAGGAAAGAGACAAAGTTTCTCTCCCAATTTGCCTCCATCACAGCAACAAAGGGGAAATTCCTTGAAGTAGATTTATGGGCAGTGGACAGTAATATGGGACTGTTGGAGCAGGAGAGGAAGAATATGATGACATGCATAACATTCATATTCTAAGGTAAGTCAAGGAAAATTTAAACATAAAAATCTTTGTCTGCCCCTTGGTCTCCTCTCCCTGCTCTCCTGTGCATTGTGTATCTGCATTATGCATCTACCAGACCTACCCACCCGCAGAAATGCCTGCTCAACCATAAAGAACAACATTTTCCCAGCACCAACAAGACAACTCCTTAAAGATAACATTCCTTCTCGATTTCGTAAGGAGTCACAGTGACCCACCACTGTGTACCTGCAGATCCGGATGGTGAAAACTATGTCATTTAATATACAGCCCTCTGTCTCAAAAACCTATATAACAGTGCTTTGACCTCTAATGGGCAGAACAGTTCTCTGAGTTTTCTGAGAGGCTGTTCCTGGGTTATAATCCTCCATTTGGCGTGAATAAAATTTTCCATTTCTTTCTTAGATTGACTGATTAATTTTTCATCAACAATAGTCAAGAGTGATTATTTTTATTCACATTAATCTATATGTCTTCATACTATTGAAAAAAGATTATGATGTAAAATGAGAAATCAAAATCCAAATTATTTGTTTAAAATCTTTGCTCCCATCCCATTATTAGTTGTTTGACGATAAAACCATCTTTTGTACAGTATGCGTATGTACCATGACAGTGTTTCTCAAGAAGGCGGGACAATTCAGGTAAATTTAAAGATAGAGTTTTGGATAGTATAGTATCAGTTAATTATAACTTCTGAACACCAAGTTCAGGCAGCTTCCATTTTTATTGTCTGTGGATTTTGCAGTTTTCCCAGGAGATGGACGAAGGACTCAGTGTCTTTTTATTGACTCTTGAGTTAGAGGCAGGGCACAAAGCTGGCTTTCCCTAATAGGTCTAACTAAGGGCACTTTACCTGGAGATGGAAGAGATTCAAGAAGAGGATCACGTTATAATAACAGCATTATAATGCTGTCAGAATCTTGGCTCCCTGTACACAGATGCCGAAATGAGATATGGAGACAGAGTTTTGGAGGAGAAAGAAAGGGTGGCTTTATTCTTTGCCAGGCAAAGAGGGGAACACAGCAGGCTGGCACGTCAAGAACTGTGCTCCCCTCCCTGGGGAATAGGGAGAGGTCTTATAGTCAGGGCTTGTGGTCAGGGGTATGGGATAAGGATCAAGGCGGTAACAGTCCTGCATTCTTCTTTCTTCTGCAGAGTTTCAAAAGGGTGGGGTTGCTGACAAGATTAGGGTGTGTGCAGGGTCTCAGGTGGTCTCCTAATCTTTTTTTTTAAATTAATTAATTAATTAATTAATTAATTATTTTTGGCTGCATTGGGTCTTCATTGCTGTGCGGGGGCTTTCTCTAGTTGCAGAGAGCGGTGGCTACTCTTCCATGCAGTGTGTGGACTTCTCATTGTGGTGGCTTCTCTTGTTGCGGAGCACGGGCTCTAGGGGCACGGGCTTCAGTAGTTGTGGCACACAGGCTTAGTTGCTCCACGGCATGTGGGATCTTCCCGGACCAGGGCACTAGGGCTCGAACCCATGTCTCCTGCATTGGCAGGTGGATTCTTAAGCACTGTGCCACCAGGGAAGTCCCAGTCTCCTAATCTTGATGAGCTTCTCTGGTCCCTTTAATCTTGTCTCAGGTGGTTTCCTGGCTGCTCCTTCCTTGATTTGCAACTGTTGAATCTGCCCTTTGGACCTCAGGGAAGATCATGGAGGCTGGAGTCTTGCCTACAAGAAATGGGGGACAAAAAGGCCTCCGTGCCTGGGAGCCCCATAGGGCCCCGCTTGGTTTCAATAATAATAAATAAAATTTATTGAGCACTTACAATGTATCTAGCACAGTTCAGGAGCTTTACCGGATTATGTCACTCAACCCTCACAACAACCCTATGAGGGTGGTTCTATTGTCATCATTATTATCATCTCCCCTTTATTATCATCTATTATTATTATTATTATCTCCCCTTTTCAGATGGTAAAATGAGGCCCACAAAGTTATTTTCCCAGGATCACATAGTGAGAGGTAGTAAAGCTGGGGTTTGAATCAGTTAACCTGACCCTAGGAGCTACTGCAGAGGCAGGATTGGGGCAGGTAAGGGAATTTCTTCTTAAAAGCAATTTTATGGTGATTTTATTAGCATGCTAGGATTTCTTAAGCACGAGAGTCCCAGTTTTTTACCTGCCCACTGATAGTATAACAAAAAGTCACAACCTAAAAAAATTGGTGGTCACTTAGCTCAGTCCCCTGGATTCAGGTTGCACAGTACAATTCTTAAACTAGAAACACCACCCAGCAGCTACCCTGATGGAGTGGATTAAAATCCATTGCATCATTCTATTCTGAATTCTTTTCATATTCTTCCTTTCTTTTAGGGCCATAATTCTAACAGATATTTAAATGACCTCCTATAGACTCTCTAAAGGTTTTTTTTTGCTGCTCTGCCCTCATTTGTAAGGGTGTGCTCTTGATGATAATAATCCAGAAAGATTTTAATTTTGCAGATGCTCTTAGGATCTTAGACACATATTGCATTTTGTTTTCCAGTCAATGCTTTTCTTTGTGGAGCATAGGGAAGAGAATTTGAAAAATATGCTTTAATTCGATTTTCAGAAGTGATCATGTTTACATTCACTTGTGTGTTATAACTGGGGTGCAATTTTAGGAAATTAAATACAGGTGATTCAAGATTCAGCGATGCAATGTCAGGATCCAAGATGTTAAGACACAACATTGTAGATTTAGAAGTTTTGTTATGTTAAGCCAATTTGGGTATGGAGGATAGACGTGTACATTTTCAGGTGGGCCTGTAATGGCCCTGAATGATCATCAGAGCTGGCCGTGTCTAATGGGAAAATTCATGCTTAAATAATGAAATGTTAGGCTCCTGTTAAAAAAAGACAATAGGCCCCAAATGGAGTCACTTATGCTAAGCACTTATGCTGAGACATCACCAAACGGGAACTTAGTACCTAATTTAATAGTAGTTTCAGCCTCTCCCAGTAAAGGAATGCAGCCAATCTGCAATTACCTGGTCAGCACTGGCGAGGTGAATCTCCCTGATAGACCCCTGTCTTTTCCTAGAGAAAAGACATGACCTTGCCATGACCAATCTGCTTTTTGCTATGATAACTTCCTTGTCTTGCCTCCTTATGTCTGTAAAAGTCTTTCATTTTGTACAGCTCCTTAGAGCTCCCTCCTATCTGCTGGATTGGATGCTGCCCAATCATGAATCACTGAATAAAGCCAATAAAATCTTTCAAATGTACTCAGTGGAATTTCTTTTTTAAACACTACGTTTATTATTCTGCCATGTAGTCACCCATTAGCGGTTTAAGTGATTATTGCGGTTTTCCATGCAAACAGGTGGGTCAGATGCAGCCCAAGGTGCCACCTGGAAAATGGTTTACTGATTCAGGCTCCTTGGCAGACCTCATTTCTTTCCCCCCAAAGTTTCCTTGTGAAAAATTTCAAACATACATAAAAGTTGAGTTTTTCAGTAAACACCCATATGCCCACCACCTAGGTTCTATTATTGACAGTCTACCGTTATCTACCATCCCTCTTCCCCATTCATCAATCCTCCCCTTAACTAAGGGGGCGGGGCGGGGTTAGCAAACTCAAGGTGGCTTTCCAGTGGCGATTCCAAGGGCGCGACTCGCACCCTTTCAGTCTCAGCTTGGGGCCAAACACGGATGCCTCCTCCGCAGCCCCACTTCGCTGACGCGGGAGGGGGAAGCGGGCTCCGAGCGCGCTGCGCCCCCCGGCGGCCGTTCGGCTCTCCCTAGCCCCCGGGGCCGAGGGGCCGCCTCCAGGTCCGCGGCAGGGGGCGGGGCGGGCCGGCGCCGTGCAGCACCTGGGCTGGGCGGTGTGGTGGCCAAGGAAGCGGGAGGCGGGCGCGGAGCGCGGGCGCGGGGCCGCTACGTGAGCTGGGAGCGCGGGGCTGCGCTCGTGTGCGCTCGCCGCCGCCTCCGACGCGCCTTTGAGTCAGCAAACTCCGCCGCCCGCCTGCCCGCCTGCCCGCCTGCCCGCCGGCCCGCCGGTCCTGCTGTGCCAGGCTCTGCCCGGAGGTGCAGCCCGTAAGTGACAGGAGACCTGCTGGGGAGGCCTTCCCCGCGCCGCCGGGGGGAGGACCGCGGCTGGGAGCGAGCCGGCCGCCCTTTCCTTTCCTTTCCCGAGGCGTGGGGCCCTTCCTGCTGCGCCCAGGTGCCACTCCCTGCGGGCTGGGAAGAGGTTTGGGTCTCCTGGGATTGGAGCCGGGCGCTGCCTCCTTTCCTAACGGGGAGGAGAAATTGGTCGGCCTGTTTGCCAGGGGAGGGCAAGGATCGGATCGATCCGGCTAAAAAGACACCCCGGGGAGAGGGTGGGGCAGAGGTGGAATCCTGGATGCCAGGAAAAGTGCTGAGGCACCTTACACCAGGCTGGGTTGTGGGTCGGTATTTTTTAATATACGGAAGGGTAGCTTTGAGTTTAGAAATTGGGAGGGGTAGGCAGGGGGTTTTCGTGGGATTGTGGGATTGCGGGAAAAGGCCCGAGAGAAAATCCACGTTGACTGATTACTAGGTCTGGTGCCACGGGAAAGCAACAACCTGTTTTTCAGTTCTGATGCATCATACTTCTTTTTTTTAAAATTTAATTAAATTAATTTTTATACAGCAGATTCTTGTTCGTTATCTATTTTATACATATTAGTGTATATATGTCAATCAAAATCTCCCAATTCATCCCACCACCCCACCCCGCCGCCTTCCCCCCCTTGGTGTCCATACGTTTGTTCTCTGATGCATTATACTTCTGTAAGATGGTCTGCCGGTGATTGAGGGGAATGGTCACGGGGACGTAGAGCCACATGTCCTGCTTGAAAGGAAGGGCTTCTATTTCTGCAAGGCACGTTTACGTGTAAGAATAATGGAATTAGAAATTTAGAGCAGGAAGGAGGCTTTCATGTGATCTCCTTCAAACCTTTCATTTGAGGGATGGGAAACTAAGGCCCCAGGGAGGAGAGTCGTTCAGCCGGGTGGGAGCAGAAACAGGCCTAGATTCTGGCGGACTTCTGACTCCAGCGTTCTCCCGACTCCAGCGTTCTCCCCACCCCTGGGGGCCTGGGGTGGGTGTAGGCTTGGAATACATAAACAACCTCTTCTCCCCGGGGAGTGGGCTGGGTGAGTGAAGCCACTGGGGAGAACTGGCTGCTCCATCCATGGACCAAGCTCAGCTGGGTTGCCTCAGTCTGAGAATGGAGGTGAGTGAGGTGCTTCTCCTGCTTCTACCATCCCTTCCAGTGATGCCTAATCCTAAGGCCTTTTTTTTTTTTTTTAAAGGCATGGGAGATTTAAGGTTGCCTAATGGGACTGTTTTCAATAAAGATACAAAATAAAATACATCCAGAAGTAAATATATATAAGATGTGAAGTACGGTGATTAGCACTGACCTGTATTTCACTGGATCACCCTGTTTCGCCTGCTGGTCTATTTCATTCTCATTTCCGAGGTGACTATTTCACTAGGGAGGATATTGGTGTTGAGAGTGGGGACTTCTTGCTCAGGTGACACTGCTCCTCTCCAGATGTCTCTTGACTGACTGGCATTCGGCTTCTCCCCCCACCATACTGGGCTGTGGTAACTTCCTCGTATTTTCCTTAGGGGAAGGCCTCCCGGATCTTGGTATCCAAACATAGAAATAAACACCTTCATTCTTTCCCACATAAAAGTTTGTTGTTTAAATACTAATGTTGTGTTCTACTGCAGCATTTCTACTTGATTTTGGAGCATTCTTTTTTTTTTTTTTTACATCTTTATTGGAGTATAATTGCTTTACAATGGTGTGTTAGTTTCTTCTTTATAACAAAGTGAATCAGCTATACATATACATATATCCCCATATCTCTTCCCTCTTGCGTCTCCCTCCCACCCTCCCTTGGAACATTCTTAATAATAGCTTTTCTCAGCCTTAGGGTCTCTACTTTCATTTTAGAGGGCTCAGTTTGTTAGTTGAGCTATTATGGGAAATGGCTTCTTTTTCCTCTTTTGGTGTCAGGGCTGTGGTTTAAGAACCACTTGAGAGGGGTTTAGAATTGACTGAGACCAGGGTCCAGCCTTTGCAGTCTTCCATTTCTAAGAGTGGCAAAGGAGGGCTTTTGGCCAAAGTCATGGTTGACCTCCATGGAGAATTCCCCGCATTTTGAACTGTTATCACCAACGTCTTTTTTTTTTTTTTCTCTTAGAATCTAGTGGGTATGAATCAGCTTTTATGTTCTCTAAGCCCTGTTCAAACTAAGAGGTTATATGTGGTAGTGGTTACAGCTTCTGGTTTCAGACTCATTAGAGTTGAAATCTGGGATAATCATTTGCTAACTGAGGTACTGTCAGCAGGGCACTTAACTCTCAAAGTCTGATTTATCCTTTATTCAGAGATAAAAAAAGGAACTGATAATCCTTGCCTCCCAGAATTGTTCATAACATTAGTTGACACTTAATGAGCACTGATTATGTGCTAGGCATTGTGAAAAGAGTTTTTATGTGGCAGGCTCATTAATCTTTACAACAAACTTCTTTTTTTTTAATTTTTAAATTTAATTTTATTTATTTATTTATTAAATTTATTTATTATTTATTTTTGGCTGCGTTGGGTCTTCACTGCTGCACGTGGGCTTTCTCTAGTTGCGGCGAGCGGGGGCTACTCTTCGTTGCAGTGCGTGGGCTTCTCATTGCGGTGGCTTCTCTTGTTGCGGAGCACGGGCTCTAGGCACGCGGGCTTCAGTAGTTGTGGCACTCAGGCTCAGTAGCCGTGGCTCGCGGGCTCTAGAGCGCAGGCTCAGTAGTTGTGGCGCACGGGCTTAGTTGGTTCGCGGCATGTGGGATCTTCCCAGAGCAGGGCTCGAACCCATGTCTCCTGCATTGGCAGGCGGATTCTTAACCACTGCGCCACCAGGTAAGTCCCTATTTTATTTTTTTATACAGCAGGTTCTTATTAGTTATCTATTTTATACATATTAGTGTATATATGTCAGTCCCAATCTCCCAATTCATCCTACCACCACCACCACCACCCCCCGCCACTTTTCCCCCCTTGGTGTCCATACGTTTGAATCCTTACAACAAACTTCTGAAGCAGATTCTGTTTACATCTGGGAGAAAATGAGTTATCAAGATATCTATGGCTTTCCTAAACTCTTCAGCTCACAATCTTAACCATCCAGCAAATGTGTCCCAGATTTCTATAATATGGAATAGTTATTTAAGGCTTAGTGTGTGCCAGGCCTGGTTTCAAATACCATATGTGTATTAACAATCCTTGAGATAGGTATTGTTTTAATCCTCGCCTCCTTTTTTTCTTTTCTTTTCTTTTCTTTCCTTTTTTTTTTTTTTTTTTTTTTTTTTTTTTTTTTTAATAACAGAAGAAGGAACAGGCACAGAGCCTAAGTCAATTAGTAAATGATGGAGCCACGATTTGAACGAGGCAGCCTGGCTCTGGAATGGGTACTCTCCCTCAACCACTCCTCTGTGAATGTAGGTAAAGGGCTTAGCCAGACTTCAATCAAGGGCAGCTCTTAATTGGCATTTTCATTTATTTTTCCCTAAGTAACCACTTCCTCCTCCCAGTCTCTGCGGAGGAGATGCTTTTAGTTCTGGAAATGATTCAACTTCGCTTAAGGTTTTGTGATTCTGCATACATTTCTGTTGTATTCTCTGTTATTTTTAAAAAGGTTATGTTAGGTCTCAGTGATCTTGACCCTGGGAATACAGAGATAGGCTTTAGGGAGTCTGTGAACTCCCTGAAAATGTATGATTTCATACTCTTGTGCAAGAGTATATTATTCTGGGGGTGAGAATGCACAACTTACTTTAGATTCTTAAAGGGTCACCCATGGTAGAAAGAAAGGTTAGTAATGACTATTCTAGTCCAATAATCTCGTTTTACAAATGAGGCAGCCGAGGCCCAGTGGAGAGGCAGCATAGTTTAATCTGAACTATGCAGCTAATTAGAAGTAGAAAGGGGACTAAAACTCAGGTCTCCTGACTTCCAGTCTCATATTCTTTCTATCACACCCCAATACCTCCTTTTGGAATGAGTGGTTCCAGGTGAATAAATTATGAAATGCCAAAAGACGCCCGACTCTCCCACTAGGCTTCCCCACTGTGGGAGAGACCAGCGAAGCTTCCTGGAAGCGCTATCAAAATATATCACCTTGGCATGCCATCTTGTTAGCTGAACCACTCTACAGTGATTTAGGATGGGAATCTACAATGCTGAAAAATACAAGCCAAGAGGATAAAATTTGGGGAAAAGACTTGGAAAGAGTCAGAACATGCATTGGTTGAGGCACAAGGAGGCCGTTTAGGCCTCTTGGTAGAATTATAGTGTTGGAAAGTTTTTGCTGAGAGATTTGTAAATTCAAGCAAAATTCCAGTAAGTCTGAGATTAAGGGTAGGGTGTGAATCACTGGGAAGCCAGGCCACCTCTTAGCCAAAGCTTGATGCCCCAGTGACTAAATAGGACTAATATTTAGTCTTATTAGAAAGGTTTAGTCCTAAACCTCATTAATATCAGGTAAGTGTGGATTAAAAGCAACCATGGTGGGACTTCCAGTGCAGGGGCCTGGGTTCGATCCCTGGTTAGGGAACTAGATCCTGCATGCCGCAACTAAAGATCCTGCACGTGGCAGTGAAGATCCCGTGTGCCGCAACTAAGACCTGGCTCAGCCAAATAAATTTTAAAAATTTTTTAAAAAAAGAAAGAAAAAAGCAACCATGGTGAGGGCGTGGGAAAATAGATTGTCACCATATACTTCTCTGGGGAGTGTAAATTGGTACAACTTTTTAGAAAGGCACTTTGGCAGTATTTATAACATTTAAAACTTTGCATACTTTCTGATGTATCAGTTCCCCTTCTAGGACTTTATCCCTCAGAAATACTTGCCTCCTTGAACAAAGGAGAAAATTGCTATAAATGAGCTGATATGGAGAATGTCTATTATATATTAAGTAATGAAATCAAAGTACAGAGCAGTAGGTATATTATGGTCTCATTTTTTGGGGGAAAAAATAGTCTGTAAGGATATGCCCCTAATCTGTAGACAGTGATTATGTTTGGGCAGTGGAATTGAAAGGGGTTGGTAGTATGGAGGATTTCATCAGTAGATTCCTATTTTTAAAAATCTTTTAAATTTTGAAATGATTTTAACCTTACAGAACAATGACCAAAAGTAATAAATCTTTTATTTTTAAAAATAATGAGTATATAGTACTGAAAATAAAAAAACATTTCTTAAGGATGCTTGTGATAAAAAAAAAGGACATAACATGACATAAATGCCTGGGTAGGGTATGGTTTCCCATGCGTGGAGGACCCAGTCCTCTGGATTTCCAGGCGAGCTGTCCTCTCCCCAGCTGCCCTTTCTGCTACTCATTCCAAAGATGTGCCCCAACCCCCACTCCTGAAGGCAGGAGTTGTATGTAGCAAGGAAGTTGCTCAGTTCAGAAGTACATTGGCCCTAGATTACGTAGTCTTTAAGCATTTAAAAAGATATCAGCATTCATCTCTCAATTTAGTTTTTGTTTCCTGGGTATAGCGCAAAACTAGTTCTGTTACCCTTTCATCGTATTTTCTCAGCATCCCCCCTCCACCCCGACCCCAGTAAATGTCTAACCTGGGCTTTCTGACTTTGAGAGTCCAGATTGCATATTATCCACCTATGCAGTTAAAAACTGCGCTCAAGAAATCTATTCTCTTGAGAACATATTCTCCTGCAGAAGAGAATATAAGGGAAGTATATTCTCTCTTACTCAACAAATCTGGCTCATTAATAGTGGAAATTATAATGAACTACATATGTAGATATCTTTGATGTCCGCCGTTCCCCCCCCCCAACCCCGACAGCCTGGATACCCTTAGGAAGATAAGAAAAGGAAATCTCGAACCCCTTTCGGATTCAGACTGGAAATTCCTAATTAAATTCCTAATAGCTGATGCCCTCCTTTAGGGAGCGCTGGATTCCTGGAGATGGAAAAACAGAAAGAGGGAAGGGGGGAGGGGAATAAAAGGGGGCACCAGAGGGCAAGACAGACTTCATCTAGTCCTAGTTCTGTGTCCAGGCATGTGATAAAGCTTTCTGACTTGTTTCCAGGAAAATTTTTTTTATATGTTTGGCATGATGACAGGTTTAGGAAAGAGATGGGGACCGACACCTATGCAGAATTCACCACACACTGTGCACGGCCTTGGGCACTTTGATTTACATTATGTCATTGACCCCTGTGAAATAGGAATTATTATAGCCATTTTATACTGTTCAGAGATATTTCATGACTTGACCAAGTGGATAAGGCAGGAATTGAACCCACAGCTGCTTCCATGCCTGATTTTTATTTTTCTTCAGTGCTCTATTTTAAAATTCCCACCATTGTGTTTACTTTTAGGGCCAAGATGGCATGCTCTCTGACAAAACGATTACGGGAAAATTTTGAAAGCCATACTGGGTGCATTATTAGCTATAGGACTCTGAGGTTTCCATTTCTAATCCTCAGACATTCTCCATGCAGATTATAAAAGGCTGTAATTTGGAGGGTGCGTTATCATAAAGATTTTCAGTGATATCATAGGCAGCCAGGGTTTTGTCCTAATTATTTACGAACCGTGAGGTAGATTTAACACTTCAGAGCATTTTAGCTTTGAAATCAGTGGTGCAAAGTTATTTTCTTCTCCTTTTTTCCACCCTCCTTTCCCATTTTTCCATCGCAGGTGTGCATTTTCCTTCTTTGTGCCTTTTTATGCTTCCCTGATTCCACTGAGGCTCCTGCAGCATTTGACCAAAGTTCCCTGGACATCAGAGAAAACATGGAAGGACGCACGCAACTCAAGCCTCGGGGGCCCAGAACCTTAAAGGGCTGTCATCAGTGTAGGGCACCTGTCCCTGCTGAACCAAGCAAGCTGGGGTGGATGTCCCTTCAGTCTTTTCAATGCATTCCTCTGGTGCTTAGATGTTAAATAGTAAAATTAGACTATCTTTAACTAGTTTTGGAGAAGAAAGACACATTCTTTTCTAACCTAGGTGTCATCTGGGGGCCTGCCAGTCCTTGTTCCTTAGGGAACCAATTAACCTTGGTGAGAACCCACGAGCCCATGGCCCAGGGAATTCCAAAGGCCCCCCAGGTTTGCTAATTCCCTGAGCTGTGCGTTGGGGGAGGGCTCACGTGTTCTTCCTGGTTTACCTTGATGACAGCCCTGACATGTTGATGGAGAAATCCACCCCACCACGTGCTTTGCTGGTTCAGAAAACTTTACTAAGCTAGTGGAGCAGTCACCCTGTGGGGCTCCTGACCTTCCACTTTCTCCTGGGTCCCTCTCTCGGTCTCTCAGCCCTGCCCCTCCCCCTCCCCCCTTTCCCATGAGCTCCAGGGTCTTTTCTCTTTATTTTGATGACTATGGATGCTCCCCAGTTCCTCTCAGACTTACAAACCCAAATGGTTACAAGTGCGGAACAGAGCAGGGGGCATTGTTCATAGGGAACCTATGCTTCTTAGAAATTATAAACACAATACACAGGAAGGAGGTTTCTATTACTGATAATTATCCTCCCCTTTCTCACTGACACAGCGGCTCTGTTTGCTGTAGAGTGGCATTTGGGACAGCTGAGGAGAATGCAGGTGTTCCCACAGCCCTGGGCTCTGGTGTCTCAGAGCGGGAGACGCGGAGCCTTTCTGTGGGCTATCTCTGGGCGATCAGACCCCGAGAATCGGGACGCCTTCTACCCAGGTGCACGTGAGAATTCCTACACCAGGAAATCAACTTAACCTTTTACGGGGAGGCAGAGACTGGTTGCTGGCTTTTTGTAGTCAGCTCATTTCCCTGACGGTTGGGAAACCTTGAAAAAATGTGACCTCTGTTTTGAGAACTTTGCCAAACTGAGTCTGTGGACAGATACGAGTCAGATGCCTTGGATTGCAGTCAGTGCTTCGGGCAGATAGTTTAAGGAATAATAAGTTTGGCATTTTACTCACTTTTAAAAGGACTTTCTCTATGTCTTATCTCAGCCTTCTTGGGTCAAGGCCAGGCATTGGACACCCGTGGGTAAGTATGTGCCGCAGGGAATGGCCAAGGTGTGTGCTTTACCGCGTGGGCTGTTTCATCAGAGCATATAGATTTAAAATATTCTGTTCCTGTAAATATTACTGTCCCACCTGACAAATCAGATACTTGAAGGGGACATTTTTAAAAAGGCACATTTTTAAAAGGCACAGCGCTCTGTGATCATCAGGAAGAGACCTCAGCATTTCCCCCTTCAAGGGTCTTGGAAAAATCTAGACAATAATGAGCAGTGACAGTAGCTGACACAGTGAGCTTCAGGTGCGTACCTCCACATTCGCTCATGTGATCTTTACAGTGGATCCATGAAGCAGGCTCTTATCCTCATTTTACAGATGAGGAAGCTAAGGCACAGAGACGTGAAAGAATTTCCCTGGGCAAGGGGCTGAATAAGAATTCGCAGCCAGGCTTTTTGGCATTCACTGTGCCCTTCCTACTCCTGTTAGGGGGACACTCCTTGCTCAAAAGTGAAATCTCCCTTCTTGCTGGTCCCTCAGATGACTTGCCAGTTCTTCCTATCTGGACTGATGTCACTTTGGGGAGAGTTGACTTGACCAGTAGATCACTACCCCTGGTGCTGCTGTCTTCCCATGTAATTGAACTTGCCTCCCCAGTGGCAGTTCTTTGTGACAGAGGTGGCGAGCTTGGTGGGAAGACTATTTCCAGTGTGTTGCAATGATTTCCTTTTTGAAAGAGAATTTATCACTCAGTTTAAAAGGGGAACATTTAATGCTGACTTTTGTCTCCAATTTGCATGCCTGTACCCTTTTCTTATCTCAACCCCAAACTGTTCTCCAGGTGCCTGAAGACTGTTCCGTGTGGATGTCCATCATCATCCTAGCTTGTTCCCAACTGAACTCAGCTTCTTTCTCTCTTACCTCCAAAAACAGACCTCCTTTCCAACTTCCCCATTGCTTATGACCCCAGCCTTCTTCCAGTCACCCGGCTGGTGAGTCACCCTTGACTCCCTTTCTTCCATCATGCTCTGTCTTCAAGTTATTCTTGTTACGTACATCTTTTTTAATAAACTTGATTTTTTTTTTTTTTGGCTGCACAGCTTGTGGGATCTTAGTTGCCTGACCAGGGATTGAACTGGGGCCCCCCTTCAGTGGAAGCACAGAGTCCTAACCACTGGACCACGAGGGAAGTCCCTAATAGACTTGATTTTTGTTGTTGTTGCTGTTATTTATTTATTTTTTTAAAAATGACCATTTCGTATTTATTTATTTTTGGCTGCGTTGGGTCTTCGTTGCTGTGCGCGGGCTTCTCATTGCGGTGGCTTCTCTTGTTGCGGAGCATGGGCTCTAGGCGCATGGGCTTCAGTAGTTGTGGCATGTGGGCTCAGTAGTTGCGGCCCGTGGGCTCTAGAGCACAGGGTCAGTAGTTGTGGCACACAGGCTTAGCTGTTCCGCTGCATGTGGGATCTTCCCGGACCAGGGCTCGAACCCAAGTCCCCTGCACTGGCAGGCGGATTCTTAACCACTGCGCCACCAGGGAAGTCCCTAGACTTGATTTTTAAGAGCAGTTTTAGGTTCACAGCAAAACTGAGGGAAAGTACAGAGACATCCTATGTCCTGCCTGCCTCCCCTCTCCCATTATCAACCTCAGCATCAGAGTGTACATACGTCATTAGTCAATGAACCTGTATTGACACATCATTGTCACCCAAAGTCCACACTTTACATTGAGGTTCATTTAACTCATAGTGTTGTACACTCTGGATTTTGACAAGTATATGATGTGTCCACCATTATAGTATCACACAGAATGATTTCACTGCCCCCCAAATCCTCTGGGCTCTGCTGCTTGTTATTTTCAAATGCGCTTGGCCATCCCCCCTCCCACCTTGAGTTCATGATCTCTTCTGCTGGCCGGTGCATTCCAGCAGCCCTGTGATGAAGCTCATGGCCTATCAATCCATCTTCCACCCCATCCCCTGGTGAGTCATCACCATCGTGGCAGGCTTCCGTGTACTACATCCCTGCCTTCTAACAGAAGTCAGCATTCCTCCTCTCATCATTCAGGACTTCCCCATCCTAGGATGCCCACTGAAGCTCTTCCAGACTTACCTCCTTGTGATATTCTGCCAACACAGTCCCTTCACTCTAGGTTGACTGGACCCCTAGGTCTACTGAAAGTGGTGCTGCTGCTGCTGCTTTTTTTTATTTTTTATTTTTGGGCATGCCATGTGGCTTGCGGGATCTTAGTTCCCCAACCAGGGATCGAACCCGTGCCACCTGCAGTGGACGCTCGGAGTCCTAACCACTGGACCGCCAGGGAAGTCCCACGTGGTGCTGCTTCTTAATCACCCCAGGCTGGTCCTGTTTTCTCTGCTTGTCCTCATGCAAGCATCGAGGCCTCATCAAGTGCTATGTTCTTCGTGAAGCTTCTCTCTCTCCACTGTCCTCCTTCCTGTAATCCTGTTACCAGTGCTATTTTTTTTGGCACATACAGTGAACTTTGCATTAGAAGCAAACTGTTTCATGTCTGTGTCTGGACATCTTTAGGTCTTAGAACTCAGGGAGTGTGACTTAACCCTCACCAGGACCAATCCTAGAACTATCACACAGTGGGCTCTCAGTGATTGCTCATTGAATTGGATTGTTGTTGTCCTCTAGTTACTCTTGGGGGTCCTCTTTTATAGCTAATGACCCTAAAGAGGTCATATGAAGGCACTACACTTCTCTCAATATTACCTCCTTTCTGAGGATGAAAAAATCATTTCCAGATGTTTGGTTGTTGGCTTTCCCAGTTCATGTATAGACAGAACTCTGCCCCCAACCTGACATCCCTAAAGCATTTGAGACATTAATAACTCAATTTATTGGTTGATATTCTCCACTCATTGCTATCTTTTAAGCATTTATCTCTAAGCATGTAGCTTAGATGCCATATTAGATGGAGGCAGGTACCGTGTGGTACCTAGCTGGGTTTGGACCCTGGCTCCTTCACTTACTAGCTGCATGACCTTGGACGCTGTTTCCTTATTTGTAAAATTGGGGTAATAAGACTTGCCTCTGGGGCTATCTTGAGGATGAGATGAGATCTTTCATGTTATAGTCTTTGTACAGTGTCTGGCTCCATAGTTAACAATCAGTTATTTTTCGTTGGGTTGCTGTTTTTGATTATGAATGGTGTGACTTTAACATCATTCTCCAGTCTCATCCTCCACAGTCTAGTGGAGTTAGGTCAGGAGGAAGGAGAGAAAACAATAGAGGAAGGCACATGGCCTTCAAGACATTCCATCCTGGACTGTTGCTGGATAAATGCTTTCTTTTCTTCCAAGATGAATGAGTAACCATGAGCAGAGGTGGGCTGCGGGAGGGGCCAGGAACGTGTTCTCTGTCCATCCTCCCAGCCCACGTGGTTGGACTGCTTAGAAACTTGATGGTGATGCAGAAATTGAGAGAATTAGCTGGGACTAATTCAGTCAAACTTAATTGACCCTATTTAAAACAATTTTTTTTAATTTAATTTAATTTTTTTACACAGCAGGTTCTTATTCGTCATCAATTTTATACACATCAGTGATTATATGTCAATCCCAATCGCCCAATTCATCACACCACCACCCCCACCACCCCGCCGCTTTCCCCGCTTGGTGTCCATACGTTTGTTCACTACATCTGTGTCTCTATTTCTGCCCTGCAAACCGGTTCATCTGTACCATTTTTCTAGGTTCCACATATATGCGTTAATATACGATATTTGTTTTTCTCTTTCTGACTTACTTCACTCTGTCTGGCAGTCTCTAGATCCATCCACATCTCAACAAATGACCCAATTTCGTTCCTTTTTATGACTGAGTAATATTCCACTGTATATGTGTACCACATCTTCTTTATCCATTTGTCTGTCGATGGGCATTTAGGTTGCTTCCATGACCTGGCTATTGTAAATAGTGCTGCAATGAACATTGGGGTGCATGTGTCTTTTTGAATTATGGTTTTCTCTGGGTATATGCCCAGCAGTGGGATTGCTGGATCATATGGTAATTCTATTTTTAGTTTTTTAAGGAACCTCTGTACTGTTCTCCATGGTGGCTGTATCAATTTACATTCCCACCAACAGTGCAAGAGGGTTCCCTTTTCTCCACACCCTCTCCAGCATTTCTTGTTTGTAGATTTTCTGATGATGCCCATTCTGTGAGGTGATACCTCACTGTAGTTTTTTTTTTTTTTTTTTAGAAGTATTGCTTTATTTGAGAAACTTACTTCCAAATTACTCTTATGTGTTTTAAAAAGTCATAAAGAACATCCAAGAAGAAGACATATACAGTTGCCATAGGAATAAGGACAAAAAAATGGGGTTGATGATTGCCCCAAATGAAATTTCCTAAAGGAAAAAAATGTAATATTTAACCTTTTTTTTGAGGCAGGGTAAGTGAACTACACACACCATAAATAAAACTTTCTTACTTTACAAGGAGGAGGGACTGTGATCCTATTTTTGATGCATATTAAATATAAAATACAAAATCTACTGTTCTGATCAAGATGAGGGGGAAAAAATCATTCTTCAATATTTCAATTCTCATGCAATAAAATCCAAAGGTCTGTTGAATCCACCTTTTCGATTCATGTACTGCCTATACTTCCTCTTCTGAGACACATTTATGGCATAGGCATTTACAGAGCCATCCACCTTTTTCCCTTTTGTGGAGTCAGAGGAGGCAAATCCCATTAACTTCATCATTTCTATTTCTTCCTCTGTTTTGCCCTCCAAGTCTTCCTCAGTTATCTGACGTTCTTTGCTCTTTGATTCTTTTGTTTCTTTCTTCTCCTCATCTCTTCTTTCTTTTAGTCGAGAAGGGGAAGGAGATGTGGATCTATGTCGTCCTGGGGACCTGGAACGTCTTCTGTGAGGAGATCGAGAGCGGCTTCTTCTCCGATCTCGCTCTCGGGACCGGGACCTTTCTCGGCTCCTGCGTTCTCTCTCTCGGGAGGTGGACTGGGACCGCCTACGCTCCCTCCGCGGGGACCGGCTGCGGCTGCGACCCATTCGGAGTCCTCCCCAACCTCACGCATCATTGTAGTTTTGATTTGCATTTCTCTAATAATTAGTGATGTTGAGCAGCTTTTCATGTGCTTCTTGGCCATCTGTATGTCTTCTTTGGAGAAATGTCTATTTAGGTCTTCTGCCCATTTTTGGATTGGGTTGTTTGTTTTTTTAATATTCAGCTGCATGAGCTGTTTATATATTTTGGAGATTAATCATTTGTCCGTTGAATTGTTTGCAAATATTTTCTCCCATCCTGAGGGTTGTCTTTTCGTCTTGTTTATGGTTTCCTTGGCTGTGCAAAAGCTTTGAAGTTTCATTAGGTCCCATTTGTTTATTTTTGTTTTTATTTCCATGACTCTAGGAGGTGGATCAAAAAAGATGTTGCTGTGATTTATGTCAAAGAGTGTTCTTCCTATGTTTTCCTCTAAGGGTTTTATAGTGTCCGGTCTTACATTTAGGTCTCTAATCCATTTTGAGTTTATTTTTGTGTATGGTGTTAGGGAGTGTTCTAATTTCATTCTTTTACATGTAGCTGTCTAGTTTTCCCAGCACCACTTATCGAAGAGACTGTCTTTCCTCCATTGTATATCCTTGCCTCCTTTGTCATAGATTAGTTGACCATATGTGTGTGGGTTTATCTCTGGGCTTTCTATCTTGTTCCATTGATCTATGTTTCTGTTTTTGTGCCAGTACCATATTGTCTTGATTACTGTAGCTTTATAGTATAGTCTGAAGTCAGGGAGTCTGATTCCTTCAGCTCCGTTTTTTTCCCTCAAGACTGCTTTGCCTATTCGGGGTCTTTTGTGTCTCCCTACAAATTTTAAGATTTTTTGTTCTAGTTCTGTAAAAAATGCCATTGGTAATTTGATAGGGATTGCATTGAATCTGTAGATTGCTTTGGGTAGTAGAGTCATTTTCACAATATTGATTCTTCCAATCCAAGAACATGGTATATCTCTCCATCTGTTGGTATCATCTTTAATTTCTTTCATCAGTGTCTTATAGTTTTCTGCATACAGGTCTTTTGTCTCCCTAGGTAGGTTTATTCCTAGGTATTTTATTCTTTTTGTTGCAGTGGTAAATGGGAGTGTTTCCTTAATTTCTCTTGCAGATTTTTCATCATTAGCGTATAGGAATGCAAGAGTTTCTGTGCATTAATTTTGTATCCTACAACTTTACCAAATTCATTGATTAGCTCTAGTAGTTTTCTGGTGGCATCTTTAGGATTCTCTATGTATAGTATCATGTCATCTGCAAACAGTGACAGTTTTACTTCTTCTTTTCCAATTTGTATTCCTTTTATTTCTTTTTCTTCTCTGATTGCCATGGTTAGGACTTCCAAAACTATGTTGAATAATAGTGGTGAGAGTGGACATGCTTGTCTTGTTCCTGATCTTAGAGGAAATGCTTTCAGTTTTTCACCATTGAGAATGATGTTTGCTGTGGGTTTGTGGTATATGGCCTTTATTATGTTGAGGTAGTTTCCCTCTATGCCCACTTTCTGGAGAGTTTTTATCATAAATGGGTGTTGAATTTTGTGAAAGGCTTTTTCTGCATCTATTGAGATGATCATATGGTTTTTATTCTTCAATTTGTTAATATGGTGTATCACATTGATTGATTATATTGAAGAATCCTTGCATCCCTGGGATAAATCCCACTTGATCATGGTGTATGATCCTTTTAATGTGTTGTTGGATTCTGTTTGCTAGTATTTTGTTGAGGATTTTTGCATCTATATTCATCAGTAATATTAGTCTCTAATTTTCTTTTTTTGTAGTATCTTTGTCTGGTTTTGGTATCAGGGTGATGGTGGCCTCATAGAATGAGTTTGGGAGTGTTCCTTCCTCTGCAATTTTTTGGAAGAGTTTGACAAGGGTGGGTGTTAGCTGTTCTCTAAAAGTTTGATAGAATTCATCTGTGAAGCCATCTGGTCCTGAACTTTTGTTTGTTGGAAGATTTTTAATCACAGTTTCAATTTCATTACTTGTGATTGGTCTGTTCATATTTTCTGTTTCTTCCTGGTTCAGTCTTGGAAGGTTATACCTTTCTAAGAATTTGTCCATTTCTTCCAGGTTGTCCATTTTATTGGCATAGAGTTGCTTGTAGTAGTCTCTTAGGATGCTTTGTATTTCTGCAGCGTCTGTTGTAACTTCTCCTTTTTCATTTCTAATTTTATTGATTTGAGTCGTCTCCCTCTTTTTCTTGATGAGTCTGGCTAATGCTTTATCAATTTTGTTTATCTTCTCAAAGAACCAGCTTTTAGTTTTATTGATCTTTGCTATTGTTTTCTTTGTTTCTATTTCATTTATTTCTGCTCTGATCTTTATGATTTCTTTCCTTCTGCTAACTTTGGGTTTTGTTTGTTCTTCTTTCTCTAGTTCCTTTAGGTGTAAGGTTAGATTGTTTATTTGAGATTTTTCTTGTTTCTTGAGGTAGCCTTGTATAGCTGTAAACTTCCCTCTTAGAACTGCTTTTGCTGCATCCCATAGGTTTTGGATCGTCGTGTTTTCATTGTCATTTGTCTCTAGGTAGTTTTTGATTTCCTCTTTGATTTCTTCAGTGATCTCTTAGTTATTTAGTAACGTATTGTTTAGCCTCCATGTGTTTGTGTTTTTTATGTTTTCTTCCCTGTAATTCATTTCTAATCTCATAGCGTTGTAGTCAGAAAAGATGCTTGATATGATTTCAATTTTCTTAAATTTACAGAGGCTTGATTTGTGACCCAAGATGTGATCTATCCTGGAGAATGTTCTGTGTGCACTTGAGAAGAAACTGTAATCTGTTTTTGGATGGAATGTCCTATAAATATCAATTAAATCTATCTGGTCTATTGTGTCATTTAAAGCTTCTGTTTCCTTATTTATTTTCATTTTGGATGATCTGTCCATTGGTGTAAGTGAGGTGTTAAAGTCCCCCACTATTATTGTGTTACTGTCGATTTCCTCTTTTACAGCTGTTAGCAGTTGCCTTATGTACTGAGGTGCTCCTATCTTGGGTGCATATATATTTATAATTGTTATATCTTCTTCTTGGATTGATCCCTTGATCATTATGTAGTGTCCTTCCTTGTGTCTTGTAACATTCTTTATTTTAAAATCTATTTTATCTGATATGAGTATTGCTACTCCAGCTTTCTTTTGATTTCCATTTGCATGGAATATCTTTTTCCATCCCCTCACTTTCAGTCAGAATGTGTCCCTAGGTCTGAAGTGGGTCTCTTGTAGACAGCATATATATGGGTGTTGTTTTTGTGTCCATTCAGCAAGCCTGTGTCTTTTGGTTGGAGCATTTAATCCACTCAAGTTTAAGGTAATTATCGATATGTATGTTCCTGTGACCATTTTCTTAATTGTTTTGGGTTTGTTTTTGCAGGTCTTTTTCTTCTCTTGTGTTTCCCACTTAGAGAAGTTCCTTTAGCATTTGTTGTAGAGCTGGTTTGGTGGTGCTGAATTCTCTTAGCTTTTGCTTGTCTGTAAAGCTTTTGATTTCTCCATCAAATCTGAATGAGATCCTTGCCGGGTAGAGTAATCTTGGTTGTAGGTTCTTCCCTTTCATCACTTTAAGTATATCATACCACTCCCTTCTGGCTTGTAGAGTTTCTGCTGAGAAATCAGCTGTTGACCTTATGGGAGTTCCCTTGTATGTCATTTGTCGTTTTTCCCTTGCTGCTTTTAATAATTTTTCTTTGTCTTTAATTTTTGCCTATTTGATTACTATGTGTCTCAGCGTGTTTCTCCTTGGGTTTATCCTGTATGGGACTCTCTTCGCTTCCTGGACTTGGGTAGCTATTTCCTCTCCCATGTTAGGGAAGTTTTCTACTATAATCTCTTCAAATATTTTCTTGGGTCCTTTCTCTCTCTCTTCTCCTTCTGGGACCCCTATAATGCGAATGTTTTTGTGTTTAATGTTGTCCCAGAGGTCTCTTATGCTGTCTTCATTTCTTTTCATTCTTTTTTCTTTAGTCTGTTGTGCAGCAGTGAATTCCACCATTCTGTCTTCCAGGTCACTTATCCGTTCTTCTGCCTCAGTTATTCTGCTATTGATTCCTTCTAGTGTAGTTTTCATTTCAGTTATTGTATTGTTCATCTCTGTTTGTTTGTTCTTTAATTCTTCTAGATCTTTGTTAAACATTTCTTGCATCTTCTCGATCTTTGCCTCCATTCTTTTTCCAAGGTCCTGGATCATCTTCACTATCATTATTCTGAATTCTTTTTCTGGAAGCTTGCCTATCTCCACTTCATTTAGTTGTTTTTCTGGGGTTTTATCTTGTGCCTTCATCTGGTACATAGCCCTCTGCCTTTTCATCTTGTCTGTCTTTCTGTGAATGTGGTTTTTGTTCCACAGGCTGCAGGATTGTAGTTCTTCTTGCTTCTGCTGTCTGCCCTCTGGTGGGTGAGGCTATCTAAGAGGCTTGTGCAGGTTTCCTGATGGGAGGGACCGGTGGTGGGTAGAGCTGGCTGTTGCTCTGGTGGGCAGAGCTCAGTAAAACTTTAATCCACTTGTCTGCTGATGGGTGGGGCTGGGTTCCCTCCCTGTTGGTTGTTTGGCCTGAGGCAACCCAACACTGGAGCCTACCCTGGCTCTTTGGTGGGGCTAATGGCAGACTCTGGGAGGGCTCACGCCAAGGAGTACTTCCCAGAACTTCTGCTGCCGGTGTCCTTGTCTGCACCGTGAGACAGAGCCACCCCCTGCCTCTGCAGGAGACCCTCCAACACCAGCAGGTAGGTTTGATTCAGTCTCCTATGGGGTCACTGCTCCTTTCCCTGGGTCCCGATGCGCACACTACTTTGTGTGTGCCCTCCAAGAGTGGAGTCTCTGTTTCCCCCAGTCCTGTCTAAGTCCTGCAATCAAATCCCACTAGCCTTCAAATTCTGATTCTCTAGGAATTCCTCCTCCTGTTGCTGGACGCCCAGGTTCAGAAGCCTGACGTCAGGCTCAGAACCTTCACTCCAGTGGGTGGACTTCTGTGGTATAAGTGTTCTCCAGATTGTGAGTCACCCACCCAGTGGTTATGGGATTTGATTTTACTGTGATTGCGCCCTTCCTACCATCTCATTGTGGCTTCTCCTTTGTCTTTGGATGTGGGGTATCTTTTTTGGTGAGTTCCAGTGTCTTCCTGTCGATGATTGTCCAGCAGCTAGTTGTGATTCTCAATTGACCCGTTTTTTATTGGGCACTTACTATATGCCAATCACTCTGCTTAGTGCTAAGGTTATAAAGTGTGAATGATTTAGACAAGTCCCTGACCTCATGGCACTTTCGAGAGGACAGGCAATAAACAAGAAGGTAAATTAATAGATAAAAATAATACAGACTGTGATACATTCTAAGGAAAAAAAATAAAAGGATAGGGCATTACTGGGGAAATTTGCTTTAGTGGGTGGTCAGGCAAGGCTCCTCTGAGGAGGTGTCATTTAAACCAAGGAGCCACCTTGGTGGGTTGGGCCGGGGAGGTGGGGGGATGTCAGAGGAAACAAGAGGTGCAAAGGGCCTGAGGGGGGAGTTTCAGAAATGACCTGGTTAGGGTGACTGGAAACTGTGATGGTGCAGAAGAGTTGGGGTTGGTTGGAGAACCAAAGGGTGTGGTGTGTAGGGATTGTGCAGACACAGACCCTGTCCTCTGGACAGTGATTTTTCAAAAATTTTCTACCATCAATACACTTGAAGGGGCATGCTATGTGCTCCTGGGGTGGCACTGTTGGGGGGTGGGTGATGGGGAACGCTGGGGTATGTGTGATTTGAAAAGAGCCCTCCATAATTTAAATATAACTCACCTTCTCCCCCTCCATAAATTGAGAAGCACTGCTCTTGATGACCCACTCAGAAGCCTTGGGATCTGGGGACATTTACATCTCTTACTTTTCAATTAAATTTTGCAGGGTTATATAGGCACAGTGTAGAAACACGGAATTCTGTCTGTTGCTGAGAACATTGGCACGGGACGTTTGAGGATGAGTCACTGTTTAATTGGATCGCTGTGTGGCCCATTTAAATAAATAAATACTGTTTTTTGAATAGAAAAGTTATTCACGTCCTTTGGACATTATTCGGAAATGCCTTTGGAGATGTTCTTTAAGATTTTAATGCATATGGATGTTGTCCTTTTGTGGAGAGAGGCAGTGGAGCAGAGAGGAGAGAACAGCTTCAGGAGTCCTCAGTGTGAGTCTGGACCACACAGTGCGGCGTTGGGTGGTCGTTTACCCTCTCTGGGTATTGGCTTGGGAAGTTCTCTTCTGTAAAATAAGACAGATAAGTCCTGTGCTGCCTGTCTCACTGATTGTCATGGGACAATGTTTTATAAACTGCAAAGTATCAGAAAATAAAAGTTTCTGTATAAAAATTAAAATTTGTTTGCATATGTTATGGCCAGTAGCACATTATGACCAGGATGTAATCCAAGACCATAGAAAATAACTTTTCACTGCTCATAGATGACTAGTCTCTAGAATAATCCAAAGGAGCATATTTTTATAACTTTGCAGTAGGAATGGGCTTTCTAAGTATGGTACAAAACTTAGAAGCCATAAGGAGAAGATTGATAAAACTCATTGCTTAAAAACAGTTGGCATAGCAAAACCCCTGTAAGCAAAACAAAAGACAGATTACAAATGGAAGAATATATTTGCACTTCATGTTATGCATTAGGGATTAATTTCCCTAATACGTAAAGAATTACAAATCAGTAAGGAAAAGAACAGAACTCTATAGGAAAATGGTCAAAGGATATGAACAAATAATCCATATAAAATAAATTAGTGGCTCCTAAACACATGAAGAATGCTTGACCTCACACATAATTTTAAAAATACCAATTGAAGTGCATTGAAATATACTACATTTCACCTATCTGGGGTTGGCAAAAATAAAAGATTTTGATAACCATCCGTGTTAGGGAAGATGTGGGAAAACAGAACTCATACATACACACTTGGCGAATGTGTATTAGTTCCCCACAGAGGGCATGTTGCCAGTATCAGAGTTAATAATTCACATGGCCTTGCTTGACTCAGACATTCCACTTATAGAAATTTATCCCTCAGACAAATTCACAGGTATTCGCTGAACACTGTTTCTAATAGCAAAAGAGTATCAGTGGGGGCTGGTGAAATGAATTATGCTGTGGCTGCACAGTGGAATAGTACACAAAAAGAGAACCAGGATGCTCTGTGGATAGCTGTGGAGCAGTCTATGTTGTTAAGTAAAGAGGGAGGCATGGGAAGGACTGTATGTGATGCTACCATTTACAGAAAAGAAGGGGGGGGAGGTAATAAATAGGAGTATATTCTACTTGCAGATGCATAAAATTTCCCTGGAAGGATACCAAAGATGACTAAGAGGCAGAAGAGAGAGAGTGAGAATGTTTATTCTTGACCCTTTTGCATTTTTTTACATTTTGAAACAAATGTTGTTTTCAAAAATAATAAAAGTAAAATACAAAGCAAAAAACAGAAAATAGTGATGAGGTAGGGATTGAACCAAATGTAGTAGATTCATTAGCATTGTATTTGATCCTCAGATTATGAAACATCTTTATGTGTCCACCATATACTATCACTATCACTGTTTGGGGATACTCCTTCAAAGAGTTCTCAGTTGACTTGGGGGCACAGAACTAATGTCCACCTCAATCAGAGGCCAGTGAGAGGACCATATAATCAAGCCTTCAGGGGCTGGTGCAGCTGAAGTATGATGGGGACCATGGTGTTCAAGGTTTATGTACAACGATTGTGGTAGGTAGAATAACGGCCTCCAAAGATGTCCACGCCCTAACCCCTGGAACCTGTGAATATTTTTCCTTGCATGGCAAAAGAAACTTTGCAGGTGTGATTAAGTTAAGGGCCTTGATTAATGGGGAAAGTATCCTGGGTTATGCAGGTGAGCCCAATCTGATCATGAGAGTCCTTAAAAGCAGAGAACCTTTCCTGGCTGTGCTCAGGGAGATGTGACCACAGAAGGGTCAAAGAGATGATGTGTTGCTGGCTTTGAAGATGGAGGAAGGGGCCATGAGCCAAGCCTCTGGAACCTAGAAAAGGCCAGGAAACAGATTCTCCCTTAAAGTTTCCAGAAAGAACATGACGCTGCAGATGCCTTGATTTTAACCAAAAGAGATCTGTGTTGGATTTCTGACCTACGAAACTGTAAGATCATAAATTTGTGTGGTTTTAAGCCACTAAGTCAATGGCAGTTTGTTATAGCAGCAACAGGAAACTAATATGAAGATGATGTAGAAATACCCCGAAGCTTTACTCATGAGCTTTCTAATCTAGAAGGGGAGAGAAGACAAGAACCTAGCCAGTCCTCAACGCCCAGCCAGTGTGGAAAGTGGCATGGAGATTTGCAAGGGGCTGTCCATGAGGGGTCAGGGGAGGCCTGGGGAGAAGGTGGCAGTTGAGTTGTGCTGTGAGAGGCACTGCAGCTCCCTCCTTGGGGGCAAGGACTCTGGTGCTGCCTGCTGGCTCTGCCTCCTGCTAGCTATGGGGCCTTGAGACAGTCACATAATCTCTCTGTGCCTCAGTTTTCTAATGTGTAAAGTGGGTATACTAATGATGCCTCCTGAAGGGGCTGTTGTGCAGAGGAAAGGAGTGGATGTGTGTAAAGTGCTTGGAGTAGTTCCTGGCCTTCCTAAGGGATGTGGGAGTGTTTGCAGTTGATGTTTTGCCCTCAACTGGGGTGGGTAAGGCAGGGGAAGACAGAGAGGGGAGGGGGGGCATCCGGGGATGCCAGGCCTCCTGCCGGGGAGAGGAGGAGGGGGGCGCTCACCTCAGTGGTGGGAGCACTGGTGAGGAGCATGGAGCCAGATGATGGTGGCCTTGGAAGCTGGGCTGAGGCGCGTCCACTTAGTGCCTGAGGGGGTTCAGCAGGTAGGATGACAATGAGTGCAGTTAGGGTGCTGATCAGGTTTCTTTAAGTGGGGAGGCAGGCTTAGTTTCTGAGCCCTGACTCCAGAATCTTCCTCCCCTTGTCTTCTCTGTCTCCTTACCCTGAGTGGCCTGACCTCTAACCAAGATGATCACATCTCATCCTCCCTCTCTGCCCCCTGAGCCACCCTGGAGGTATGTCTGGATCAGGGGCCACCACCTAGTACCTGGTACTAGACCCCAGGGCTCAGTGTCTCTAGAGAGAGAACACTCTGGGGTCTATAATGGCTCTCCTGCATGGACACTCATGGTTACCTGCTTCTTCAAAGCCAGTTTTCTGCCTCCGCTGTGTCCCCGCAGAGAGAGGAGCAGAAACCCCAGCCCTGTGGCTTTGGCAGGTCCCCAGGGGCTGACGGCTGGGCCTGCCGTGTTCTCTTTCAGAAGCTGGCTTCCTTCCGGCCTCGGCCATCTGGGCTTTGCCTCTCAGCACGTAGAGCTGCTGAGCCACCAGGCTCTTCGGGGTTCTTGGAGAGAACGGCCCTGGGGGAGGGGCCCTTTAAGCAGAAATGGGAATCTGGATTTCCCAGACCCAGGGCCTCTTCCCCGTGTGTTCTCCCTCTGCCTTTTGGAAATCCCTCTTCTGCCACAGCTGCTCAGATTCCTCTTGCTGACACTGGGCTGCCCAGGGCCCAGAAATCAGGGATCTGTCCCGAAATAGGGCACCTACCTTGTGGCCGGTTCTGTGCCAAGCAGCTGGTAACAGCTAGCGATGAGACAGACACAGTGCCTGCCCTGCTTTTGTGGACAGATAACAAACAGCCAATAAAAGCGTTATGTGATGTCGGCTTACAGGTACACGGTAATGTCTGTGACAGGGCCGAGTTGTGATTTGAAATGGCGGCCTTTGGTTGACCAGGACCGAGGCCTCCCCGTGAAGCAGCAGCCGGGCTGGTGGCCTCCTTGGTCCTGGGCAGTGGTGGGGAGATGGCTGAGAGTGCTGTGCTTTTCCTTTTCCCTCAGCCGGTTTCCCCACCTGGAGCACAAGATATCACATGGTACATCCTGCACCGCAGGCACATCCTGCACCGCGCTGCCTCTCAGGGAAGAACCGAGGGGTCACATGAAACAAAAACGTGAAGTTAGCAAGACAAAGGAGAGAGAAGCTAGGGGGTGTGTGTGTGTGTCAGAGAGGCATGAAGGGGTGATTGTGTCAGCAGCATTTTAGGGATATTGGTGTTTCTCTCCCTTAGTCCTTCCTGAAGGGCTCACTAGAAAACACTTAGCAGATACCTGATTATTAAAAAAAAATAATAATTTTATCGTGGTAAGAACATTTAGCATGAGATCTACCCTCTTAGTAAAATTTTAAGTGAACAATACAGTATCGTTAACGATAGGTACAAGGTTGTATAGCAGATCTCTAGAATGTACTCATCTAGCAGATACTTGATCTTGTTAGAACCTGTAAATGGAATTCTTTCCTCCCCAAGGCCTCCCCAAGGTTTCACTCACCTGAGGCACCTTTCTTGGTCAGGAAGAAAGGTGACTCACCTTGGTCACCTTTCTTGCTTAACTGGGCTTTTCAAGATGGTTTTGCTTGTCTGGTGGGACCTGCTTTATCCGTAACTCTCTGAAAAGACTATGCAGAGGAATTATCTACCTATTAAAAAGGAGCAAATAGTTTAGGCCTTATGTGAATTTGAGGCTCTGCCAAACCAGTGCAGCTAAGTTTGTTATTTCCCTGTTTTTCCTGAACATTCATGTAGCAAAGCCCCACCTCCTGCTTGTCTCTACTTTCTCTCTCCTCTTAAAGTTCGTTGTTCACTTGTGGCATAAAAATAAAAACATGAAATCGAGCCTGTCATCGTGATAATCAAATCCTGAGACCCTAAGAACCTCACTTTTTGACAGGAAACACATATAATTTTCTTTTTCCTTTCTTTTAAAAAAATCTTTTTAGACTAAAATAAGTTGCCTGTGGATATGTTTTCAAAGGGTAGTCTATTCTCATAAAGGACTTAATCCTTCTTCTGGTTTAATATTTTTATACTAGGAGTGAGTATAATGTGGGATGGTGCTATATGACTTGCTTAAAATATAGTGTTCTGAAACCCTTGGGCTTTTCCTTATGACAGTGACTTGTGAAGAAGTGCTGAGATTTGATAATGGTTTTTGTTTTTGTTTTTGTTTTTGCTGCGTTGGCTCTTCCTTGCGGTGCGCGGGCTTCTCATTGCGGTGGCTTCTCTTGTGGAGCACGGGCTCTAGGCACGCGAGCTTCAGTAGTTGCAGCAGGTTGGCTCAGTAGTTGTGGCGCACGGGCTTAGTTGCTCCATGGCACGTGGGATCTTCCTGGACCAGGGATCGAACCCGTGTCCCCTACATTGGCAGGCTTATTCCTAACCACTGTACCACCAGGGAAGTCCCCTTGATAACTGTTTTTTGTTGTGTATATAGCTTCCTTTATTTCAGTTGATTTCAGTTTTCTAGTCGAGTGTTAAGAACCTAGCCTGTGAATGGCATGTGATTCTGCTTAAAATATTTTAAGAAAAAAGATATTCGAGGAAGGGACTAGAAAGCAGATTACAATAGCGGGAAAAGTAATCAAAACAGAAATGAGCCATACGTAGTGAAAAGACTCAACCAAAATGAATCAGAAAAGCGATTTATTGTTAACAGTGTATTAATTGGATTGATGAAGAGTCCATACCTCGCACTGCCCTCCTTCAAATGCGAAGATGCAGCTGTGTCCGTCTCACCACTGCAGCGCTTTGTACCTGAGATCCTTTTCCCGTTCGGAAAAAGACCTCTGCCTCAGTGTTATCTTGACCCTCCCCCTCCGAGTGAGCAGCTGGCGTGTGGTGCCTGCACATTGACGAACACTGGGCTGCCTGTGCTTCCTTAGTGCGGTGCCCAAGTGGCTGGGTGATTTCTGAGCACTGTTTTTTCCCATTTATTTGTTCAATCAGTGTAAATGTGTGCAGAGGACCCATTAAGTGCCTGGTGCTGTGATAGAGGCCAGAGGCCCTCAGTAAAGAACAGTGAGAGTTGTGTTGTCCCCAAGCCTACAGTTTGGTGGGGAGACAGACATGAATTCAGTACTTAAATGAATAAGAGTAAGACTATCGCTGAGATCAGAACTACAGAGTTAGACCATGGTACAGCGGAAGTGTAACGAAGGGGATTTGCCTGTGCTGGAGGAAGTTAGGGCAAGCTCCCCTGAGTTAGTGAGAATGGAACCGAGATCTGAAAAGTGAGTAGCAGTTATCTAGTGACAGATGGGTTTGAATTCCAGCATTGCCCTTGAGCAAGTTGGTGACCTTGTGGTGGTGACCTTGAGCAAGTTACTTCCCCTCTCTAAGCCTTAGTGTCTTCATCTGTGAACTGGATGGTTGTGAGAATTAAATGACACAGCGCACAGCATCTACTCAGCATGGCGCCAGCATAGAGTTGATGCTTGTAAAAGGTAACTGTTTTTATTACTGTCTGTGCTTTCTGTTTATTTTGCTGGACACTTTGAAAAGATACTTACTTAAATCTTTCCTTGTTCTGGTTAGCAGGAGCCACTAAGTAACTGAGAATAGTTTACTTGGAAAATGGAAGCTAAAGGGAGATTTAATGATGGTCGTCAAATAGGCCAAGTGTCCTCAGCATCTAAGATGTGGGAAAGGTTCTTTTTTTTTTTTTTTTTAAATATTTTATTGATTGATTGATTGATTGATTGATTGCTGTGTTGGGTCTTCGTTTCTGTGTGAGGGCTTTCTCCAGTTGCGGCAAGTGGGGGCCACTCCTCACCGCGGTGCGCGGGCCTCTCACCATCGCGGCCTCTCCCGTTGCAGAGCACAGGCTCCAGACGCGCAGGCTCAGCAATTGTGGCTCACGGGCCCAGTCGCTCCGCGGCATGTGGGATCCTCCCAGACCAGGGCGCGAACCCGCGTCCCCTGCATTGGCAGGCAGACTCTCAACCACTGCGCCACCAGGGAAGCCCGGGAAAGGTTCTTATAGAGCCTTTGGTGTGAAGTCACATTCATGATGGGGCTGCCTTGGAAGCAATTGGAATATACTAGGATTTTAAGACACGAGTATTATTAGATCACATCTCCTACATTTCTCATGGCAGTCAATCATACGTAGCTAGGCTAATGTATATTTTCTGTTCTAATACCATATTCTATTTGCCCCGTGATTTTTGCTGCAGTGTTTGTAGTTATGTATGGACATTTCTTATAGCTAAATGTGCAGGGGTCCCTGTGCATCCTTTGGGAAAGGCAAGTCTTGCTTTTCTCTCTCTGATCTGTGGAGATACACATGTATATGCATATATCCAGTCCAGCTTTTTACTGGATTGGATATATAATTTTATGCATTTTCCATTGTTCTTACATTTTGAAAAGAAAGGTACCAAGAATTCAGCCAGTGGTCAAACTTAATTTTTATTGCATGCTTGCTAAGTGCTTTAATTACTTACCTGATTTAGTTCTCACAGTGACCTTATGAAATAGGCACTATTAAGGATGCTTTTCCCCCCCTACAAGAAAATGGAAGCTCAGAGAGGTTAAATAACTTGTTCAAGGTCACACAGCCATGAGTGGCATAGTTGGGATTGAACCCAGATGTGAGTGGCTCCAAACCTGAGCTCCAAACGCTCTGATGTTACCTTTCAAGCTAGTTTTTGAAGATTATCAAACCCCTGTGTCAGCAAGGTAGGTATGTGTCCAAAGATTTATTATACTTTTATATGGTCATGAGAAAGGCTTATGAAAAATGTTGGTGCCTCTGAAGAGCATGAGGAAGCTTGTGGAATTTAGATTTATTCAGTGAATCAGAAGTGGACACTGTAGCAATGTCTTTCTAGATGATTTTCCTGATTGTTATAAACCTTGGTTTTGCAGTACAGACCTTAAGGAGCATTAGTGTATATCAACCAAAAATTAAATATGCTTATGCGTGTTAAGGGTTTATACTTAAAATAACATTTTAGTTTTTTCCTTATTCTTACCTCAATTCCTATATTAATAGCTTTACCATCTTTAGGTCAACTATTGTTCACTGCCTTGAATCTATTGGGGAACTACTTCACATTCATTTGGAAGCAAGGGGAGGATGCATTATAAATAAACAGTATATTCAGACATGGGTGCAGGCTCTGTGGGTGGAGTTGGAAAGGTATATCAATGAGACCTTCGGCCAAAAAAGCTGTTGGCTGTCAGTGCCTGATAGCGCCGCAGACTGGCAGAGCTCACTTCTTTTTTTTTTTTTTAACATCTTTATTGGAGTATAATTGCTTTACAATGGTGTGTTAGTTTCTGCTTTATAACAAAGTGAATCAGTTATACATATACATATGTTCCCATATCTCTTCCCTCTTGCATCTCCCTCCCTCCCACCCTCCCTATCCCACCCCTCTAGGTGATCACAAAGCACTGAGCTGATCTCCCTGTGCTATGCGGCTGCTTCCCAGTAGCTATCTATTTTACGTTTGGTAGCGTATATATGTCCATGCCACTCTCACTTTGTCACAGCTTACCCTTCCCCCTCCCCATATCCTCAAGTCCATTCTCTACTAGGTCTGTGTCTTTACTCCCGTCTTACCACTAGGTTCTTCATCTAAACTGATTTGCTCTGCACTTCTTGTTTTGTTTTCTGCTAATTCAAATCCTGCTTGAAAAAGTAAGTGTTCTTGATCAGAACTAAATAAAAATCCAACCTGACATGTCAGCTAAGGGAGGGAGAAATATCAAACAGCTGCTGGAGAGAGGGCTTGAGTGGTCCCTTCTCCAGCCTTGCTTTCTGTCCTAGTAATTGTTTTTTCCTGATTCAGCAAGAGGAATAAAGATGATTTGGGCGGGGGCTCTTGTTTATTTTATATATGTTATATGTACTTACATATTTATCTGATCTGTATTTTCAAATCACAAAGGTAATATATTAAAAGAAAAAGAAGTTAACAATCCAGGAGTGTATAAAGTAAAAAAAAAAAAAAGGAAGTCCCCCTCCCCTGCTCCAATTGCATTCATTTTTTTTTAAGTTAAAGATTTTTTTTTATTGGAGTATAGTTGCTTTACAATATTGTGTTAATTTATACTGTACAACAAAGTGAATCAGCTATACGTATACATATGTATACATATATCCCCTCCTTTTTGGATTTCCTTCCCATTTAGGTCACCACAGAGCATTGAGTAGAGTTCCCTGTGCTATACAGTAGGTTCTCATTAGTTATCTATTTTATACATAGTATCAATAGCGTATATGTGTCAATCCCAATCTCCCAATTCATCCCACCCCCCCCCCCTTTCCCCCTTGGTATCCACACATTTGTTCTCTACGTCTGTGTCTCTATTTCTGCTTTGTAAATAAGGTCGTCTATACCAGTTTTATCAGATTCCACATATATGTGTTATTATATGATATTTGTTTTTCTCTTTCTGACTTACTTCACTCTGTATGGCAGTCTCTAGGTCCATCCATGTCTCTACAAATGACCCAATTTCGTTCCTTTTTATGGCTGAGTAATATTCCATTGTATATATGTACCACAACTTTTATTTTTTTGAATTTTTGAATTTTATTTTATTTATTTTTTTATACAGCAGTTTCTTATTAGTTATCCATTTTATACATATTAGTGTATATATGTCAATCCCAATCTCCCAATTCATCACACCACCACCCACCGCCTGTCACTTTCCCCCCTTGGTGTCCATATGTTTGTTCTCTACATCTGTATCTCTATTTCTGCCCTGCAAACCGGTTCATCTGTACCATTTTTCTAGGTTCCACATATATGCGTTAATGTACAATATTTATTTTTCTCTTTCTGACTTACTTCACTCTGTATGACAGTCTCTAGATCCATCCACGTCTCTACAAATACCTCAATTTCGTTCCTTTTTATGGCTAAGTAATATTCCACTGTATATATGTACCACATCTTCTTTATCCATTCCTCTGTTGATGGACATTTAGGTTGCTTCCATGTCCTGGCTATTGTAAATAGTGCTGCAATGAACATTGGGGTGCATATGTCTTTTTTAATTCTTCTGGAATCTTTTTCTATGCATCTCCAAGCATATCAGTGTGTACAAGTGTACGTACACACTGAAACAATGGGATCACACTTCATGTTGTTCTGCAATTTGTTGTTTCCACTTAGTGCATCATGGACATCCCCACACCTTAGCACTTCCAGATTTCCCTCTTTTTTGAACAACAGCAAGTTATTCCGTGAATGCGGCTCACTTTATTTGATCACCCCCTTAGGAATGGGCATTCGGTTGTCTCAACTTTTTTAGTTATAAACACGGCCACAGTGAGCAGCCTCACACGTGTGGCTTGGCGCCTGGGTGCTGGTCTTTCTCGAGGATCCCTTCCCAGAGGTGGGGCTGCCAGGTCGAAGGGTGTGTGAGCTCTAGACTTCGGAGCCAGTGACCCTGTGTTACGGTTAGGGTGGAGGTGCGAGCTCTGGCCTGACTTGGATGGAATCCTGTCTTGGTTTCCATGAGGCGGGCAAAGCAGCAGCACCCGGAGCCCTGGGCCTGGACAGAGCTAGTTAATGGGCATGATGCTTGTCCCAGCTGTTTCACCCTTTTCCAATTTATGAAGGTAACAAGTTTCAGATCTTGACTTTTGCTTCACTCCAGATGAATTCACAAAGAACTCCAGTATGCCAGGTCTGCTCCTAGAACAAGGCTGGTCTTCGTTTTCTTTCCCACTCCCCAACCACCTGCATTTGTTTTCCTTCTTGGTATTTTGTTAACGGTTGGACTTTAAAATTGCTGACAAGATCACAAGATTAGCCTTCTTTGAAAACAACTCCCACTGGCTTAGTTTAATTTGGTCAGTTTTGTGACCCCTTCCCCCCTGAGCCCTTTCCTGGCCAGACTACCTTGGCCAAGGTTCCTTCCCAGGTGCACCGCAGCCCGGTGAGCTCATGGATTCCGCACTGACAGCTTCCCACAGTTTTGGTGAGGCAGGCAATGAGTCATGTACCAGGAGGTAGCGAGGGAGGCTGGCTGACCACTGGGCACCCTCATGACTTCATTGTCCTCACTTCTCTCTGTTCAGCAACGACTTATGTTAAGGGGCTGAACAAGTCACTTAGATTTCTCACTTATAATTTTCCAAGTGGTTTTAATATTGGGGTCTGACATGTCTTAGGCGGAGGGGTTATTTTTCTAGACGCATTGCTCATGCCACTCTCCCTCCACCGCATCTCCCATCTCCTGCCCACCCTCCTCCTCACCATGGCAGGCGTCACTAATTGATTGAATCATTGATTGATCCTGCCTCTTTCCCATAGAGCCAGAGGGCCTGGCACTCTAGGATTAGAGTTGGTACAACTGTGGGCCTAGTAAAGCCTGCAAGGGCCACAGTTGAGAAGAAGGAGTGAGGGGAATGCAGAGATGAATGGTACCCAGATCTGCGGAATTCTTGGATTTCTAAAATGATAAAAGAAGGTTGAGGACTAGCACAGGATCACTAACCTTTTTTTTTTTTTTAATAAATTTATTTATTTTATTTATTTTATTTTTGGCTGCTTTGGGTCTTCATAGCTGCACGAGGGCTTTTTCTAGTTGCGGTAAGTGGGAGCTACTCCGTTGCGGTGCGCGGGCTTCTCATCGCAGTGGCTTCTTTTGTTGCGGAGCATGGGCTCTACGCGCGCGGGCTTCAGTAGTTGCGGCACGTAGGCTTAGTAGTTGTGGCGCACGGGCTTAGTTGCTCCGCAGCATGTGGGATCTTCCCAGGCAAGGGCTTGAACCCATGTTCTCTGCATTGGCAGGCAGATCCTTAACCACTGCGCCATCAGGGAAGCCCCAGGATCGCTAACTTTTTGCTTTCCATATAAAGGGCATAAAAAGCTCCTCACAACCTATCGGATACAATCCCTGTTGTCGTATAAAAGAATATTTTGATACCCCAAAAGTAGGAAAGGCATAATCTAAGAATAATGGAGAGTCCTTTATATTGAAAGATTTTAGCTTTCTAAAAATTGAATGCATTGTTTTCTTTTCCCCATTTTACTGTGGACCGTTAAAAACTTGGTCATGGACCTAAATGCCATATAGGGACCCCTGTTATATATTTCAGACTGCTAAAGGTTTTTTCTTTATATTTTGGTGGGGGGGGGGTCCTACAAAGCAAAAATTTAATTCCTTTAATCCAGGTGATATTGTTTATTGGTGTTGATGATGTGTTCTTGGATGAATATTTTGTTTCATTAATTTCATTATTTCCACATAATAGTACTGGTTGATCATTTTGCGGAATAACAAAAAGGGGTTTGTAGTACTCTGCTGATTGAATAAGGATCTGTTCTCACGACAACTCTCCTGTCCACTGTCGTTCACTCATTCTAGTTACTTGCTTTCCATCTGCTATTACGGGTTGGGCACTGGGGTGCAGCAGTGAACTGGGCAGAGTCTCTGCCCTCTTGGAGCCCACATCACAGGGAAGAAAAAAATACATAGAAACAAATAATATAGATTCAGATTGTGTTGAGTGCCATAAGGAAAATAAAATAGTGTAACTGGAAAGAGAATGACTTTGGGAGGAAACTTTAGTTAAGGTATTGCAGCAAAGATGACTCTGGTGACATCTGAGTTGAGGACATAGTCAGAGAAGATACAGAGAATAACATTCTAGAAAGAGAGACTAGTAAGTGCAGAGGCCCTGGGATGGAATGAAGTTGGTATACATGAGAGATGGAGGGAAGGCCAGAGGGGCAGAGAGTAAAGAAGAGAGGGGAAGCAGGTGAAGCAGGAATGTAGGCTGGAATTAGACCACATGGGGCTTATAAGACATGGCAGTGGCTTTGGAGTTTATTCTTATTGCAGTGGGCAGCCGTGGGGGGACTTCAGGCAGGAGAGGCGTTTGATCTGAATTTTGTATTGAGAGGATCATTCTGCATGTGTGGAGCACGGATTGTATGGGCAAGAATGCAAAGGCCACACACACACACTGGAATGGGTCTGGGAACGCTTGATCAGGGAAGAATGAAGAAATTTGTTGGTCTAAAAGGGAACAGGGGCACTCCCCTGTTCATAAAAAATAGAATTTGTGAAATTTCCTCCTCATTACTATTGTTTTGACTCTTCCTCACCTATACACGGGTCCTCTAAGTACCCCACAAATTCACTTCCTTTAAAACTATCTTGAAGCCACCTAAATGTTCAACGATAGAGGAAAGATAGCATCTACCCAGTGGAATGCTATGACCTATTATCTAGGAACATAGAATGCTATTTTTGTTGTAATGAAAATTGAAGAAAAGAATATATAGGTTTGTGAAAACACTTGATTATGATGATAAAAAATGTGCATGTGAGAAAAAGACAGCAAAGAAATATACCAAAACTGTGGTGACGATTGTTTATAGCAGTGGATTATGCTAGGGTGACCAGAAATAACTTACCATTTAAACCACAGTACTTTTGAGCACTCTTAAAATGTGTGTGTATGTGTGTGTGTGCTATTAATAATTACAGTGTGATGAGTATAAACCAGGACTGTCCTGACTAACCCAGGGTATGTGGTCACCCTAATTATGGGTGGTAATTTTACTCCTCTGTTTTTCAAACTTCCTGAATTATACTACTTTAAATTTAATTTGAACTAAAATATGTAAAAATAATTATTTTGCTTTAGAATATTTACTCTCGGAGGTCAGAGAACATTTCTTTGGGCTCTTTTACTTAGTCTGTCCTCCTGACCATGCGGAATGATTATGTTGGTCTCCTTCAAGCTGGGAGGCTTTCCAGTTGTGATCATTTTCTCCCCCCTAGATTTTCATGCAGGAAGGAACTAGAACAGCACTTGCAGATTCTAAGATGACCTTTTCCTGTGACTGATGAGATAATGACCCCAGTAGGTTCAAAATGACCCAAGGGCTTGCTTAGATTACTTGGCAGACCTGGTCTTCTTCTTCTTTTTTTTTTTAAATTTCCCAAAGCAGTTTTCAAATTAAATGTTAGTTTTGGGGATCTGCCTTTTAATTTCTTCTACTAAAGTGTTCCTAATATAAATTTATATTTGACCAACTTGTATATAACTTTGTAGTAGTGAGCTGTAAAGATGGCAGTGTATCGGCTCACACTTATAGTACCAGGAAATAAAATCAGGGACAGATTTTTAAAGTATGTGTAATCCTTTCAAACTAAATCTGTATCAAGAATCAGTGCCGGGACTTCCCTGGTGGCGTAGTGGATAGGAGTCCGCCTGCCAATGCAGGGGACACGGGTTCGAGCCCTGGTCTGGGAAGATCCCACATGCCGTGGAGCAACTAAGCCCGTGTGCCACAACTACTGAGCCTGTGCTCTAGAGTCTGCAAGCCACAACTACTGAGCCCGCGTGCCACAGCTACTGAAGCCCGTGCGCCTAGAGCCTGTGCTCCGCCACAAGAGAAGCCACCACAATGAGAAGCCCGCGCGCAGCAACGAAGACCCAACGCAGCCAAAAATAAAAAGAAGAAGAAGAAAAAAAAAGAATCAATGCCAAGGGATCATGGCACTGATATTTATCTGCATGGACTGTGGGGGAGAAGGTCGTACCGTCTAGTTAACGGTAAGACCAACAAATCAGTGATTCCTTTGCCTTTTAGCTTTTCCACCTTCAGATGCAAGAGAACGATATACTTTGGTTAAGAAAACAGAGCGAACGTGCTCCTCCAACTGTTCACTACCTTGTGAAAGAGGGAGGAACTTTATATATCAAACAAGACAGGCCAAGGACCTGGGCCAGGTGACAGGAAGCCACACGTCCGATCCTACCTTTGCCTGAAGTCTCACTTTCCACCACTCCCTGGAGCCCAGCCACAGCGAGCCACTTCCTGTTCCCCAAAGTGGCTTGCAACTTCTTGCCTCCCTGGGGGTAAGCAGACTGTCCCCTCCACCTGGAACCCACCTCTGCCATCTTACCTCCATCCTTAGGGCAACACAACGGAAGCTTAAAGGGACAACCAGCATGGGCACTGCAGCAAGACCGCCTGGGCTCAAATCTCAGTTCTGTCGCTTAGTAGCTGTATGACCTTTGACAAATGACTTGTTACCTTCTTGGTACTTCTGTTTTCCTAACTCTAAAAGGGGGATAATATTCATATCTGCTTCATAGGAGTTTTATGAGGATATATGTAAAGTGCTTAGCACAGTGACCGTTGGTCAGAAGGACTCTCTGGGTGTTGGTTATTATTATTATCTTTTGAATTCTGGCCTGTCCTATAAGCCTGTGTCCACTAACCAACGTGAGATTTAGGGACTGCGGACCTAAGTTTGAGTCTGAACACTGCCCCTTATGTGTTGGGTGGCCTTGGATGGTTACTTAACTTCTACAATGTCGGTTTCCCCATCTGGAGCACAATATCACATGGTTTCTGGGTGGGTCATGTGTGAACCATGTGTGAAGTGCCTGGCTTAGTACTTGACAACTGGAAGACAATCTATTTGTCTTATTTTCCATCCCCCTCCCCCATAGCACTCTGTTTATCACCTGATGCCTTGTACCTGCTTGGTTGCATCTCCTCCATTAGACTATATATTCCTTAGTTTTCTTTGTTTCTACACAGCATTCATTGATTCTTTTGTTTGATTTCCTCATTCATCTGTCCACTCAGTCATTTTCTTTATTCATGCATTCTCTCTCATTTGTTCAAAACTCATTTATGAGCAGTTGCTAAGTGTGTTGGGCCCAAGAATCTACCATTGTTCCAGCTCGGGTCCAGGAGAGAAATGACAAGAGCCTGAATTAGGCCAGTGACATTGGGGGCTGTGAGAAGGGAGTGGACTTAGGAGGCAGTTAGAGAGAGGATGGTCAGGGCTTGCTGACCAGCTGGATTTGGAAAGTAAGGGAAAGGAAGCAATCAAAGACAGCCTCTGGGATCTCACTTGAGTCAACATGTGGATACTGACACCACTAACTAAAATGGACGGCATAGGAGGTCGTAAATTGGCTGCGTTTTGGAAGGGCCAGGAAGAGGTGTCATGTGACAACCAGCCTGGCTTGGACACAGTCAGTTTGAGGTGCCTGAAGGATGTCTGGACCGGGATGTCCACTAGGAGGTTCTGATTGTGGACTCCTTTGCATGTGAGATGGGGGTGGTGGCCGAGACGGAGAAGAGTGTAGAGTGGAAGAGAAGAGGGCTGCCAGTGGCCCTTTGGGGAACTGCCCTGATTAAAGTGGAAGGTGACAGTGAGTCTGTGGCTTCTCCTGGGAAGCCATGTGTGGTTCCTCACCACAGAAACTGCTCATGTCCTCCGCCAACCACACACCGCTCACTGTCTGCAGGTCAAGGCCAGCCTTTGGGGTGTCAGTGCGGAGGTGGGGAGAAGAATGCCCTCTTCCCCACGGGGGCCTCACTGCATCACCTGCAGGCCCTAAGCTGCAGCGAGTGTCTGTCTCCTTCCCCTGCAGCATGTCTCATAGAACCCTTCTTGAATAGATGCTGTGGTCCCTCTCTCTTAGCAACTGTGGCTCATCACTTTCTCTCTTGTCCGATTGGATAGGCACAGATGAGGAAGCACACCAATAGCTACTTCCCCTCATACACACCTCTGCTGCTACTCCTGTGTCTGAGCCACTATCACCTCTGGTCTGCACCATGTCAGTAGCCTCCCAACGGGCCTCCCTGCTTCGGCTCTGGCCCCTGATAATCTATTCCCCACCCAGCAGCCAGAGGGATCCTGCTAACACATAAGTCAGATTATGTCACTCACCTGCTGGAAATGCTCCCATGGCTTCCAGATTCTTCACTGTGGTCCACAGGGCACCTGCCTCCCTCTCTGAGCTCCTCTCTTTCATCCACCACACTCCGTCCGACCACATGGCTTCCTTGGCTCCCCAGGTAAGCCAAGCTTGTTCCGCCTTGGGGCTTTGGCACGAGGTGATTGCTCCTCCTGGAGTGCTCTTTCCCCAGACTGCCTTGCACTGGCTCCCTCCTGCCTTTCAGGTTTCGGCTCAAATGTCACCTCCTCAGAGAAGCCTTCCCTGATGACCCGAATGTGAAGTCGTCCCCACCAAGTCCCCACCAAGTGATTGTGAATCACTATATTGTACACCTGTTCCATTTTCGTCATTAAGCTTGTTTATTATCTTTTTAAAAATTGAAGTACTGTTGATGTACAATATTATATGTTACAGGTGTACAATATAGTGATTCACAATTTTTAAAGGTTATGCTCCATTTATAGTTATTATAAAACATTGATTATATTGCCCGTGTTATACAATATATCCTTGTACCTTATTTATTTTATACCTAATAGTTTGTACCTCTTAATCCCCTACCCCTATATTGCCCCTCTCCCTTCCCTCTCCCCAGTGATAACCACTAATTTGTTCTTTATATCTGTGATTCTGTTTCTTTTTTGTTATATTCACTAGTTTTGTTGTATTTTTTCGAATACACGTATAAGTGATATCATATAGTATTTGTCTCTCTCCGTCTGACTTATTTCACTAAGCATAATACCTTCCGAGTCCATCCATGTTATTACAAATGGCAAAATTTCATTCTTTTTTTATGGCTGAGTTGTGCATTTATTGGAGAACTTTCCTCCTCCTCCCACTCTGATGTAAGTGAAACCCGGGACCTGGGGTTGTTTTGTTTGTTGCCCCATCTCCAATGTCTGCAGCAGCGCCTGGTCTTTCATAGGTTGATGAATTAGGCAGGGCTGCCCATCTACACTGGGATGAGAAGAACCTGAGCTTGCTTGTTGGGGAAGGAGAAGGGACTAATGAAAAGAAAGAAGCTGTAGTTATTAAGGGGGTGGAATAATTGATGGGCTGAGGTCTTGGAGGAGGTCAGGGAGATAAGATCATGAAGACAGGAGAGAGTTTGATGCTTTTCTTTGAGACTAAGGGAAGTGGGTGAATATATGGGTAGATTTCAAGGCGGCAGAGGATCAAGATGAAGAGTGTAAACCTGATGGTCTTACTATCTGATGAAGTGGGAGATACAGTTATCAGATGATAGAGGAGGAGTAGACTGGGAGGAGGAAGGAGGCTGGGGATGAGAGAGAATGGTCTGAAGCTGCTGGATGAGTGGAAAGACTCCTGAACCCTGGAGGGCCGCACTTAGGCTGGAACTCAGAACCTGGTGATGGAGCCTGTCACAGAACGACTGGATTTTTCTTCAGTATTGGACAGGACAAGAGAGAAAGTGGAGGAGGCAGAGCCTATGTTGATCCATGTTTGGGGGAGTGGCAGGTAGAAGGAGCTATGTGTCAATGGAGCAGGAAAAAAAGGATGCTGGAGGGGGGAGAATATTTGAATGGTGGAAGGAAGTGAAGTCCAGAGGGAGAATAAGAAGGGTAGGATCAAAAGTTCTAGTGGCTTTTCATTCAAGTGGAAGAGCAATTTGGGTGAGAATGAGGAAGTGATAAAAGGAAGGGTGGGCGGGTGGTGGTCAGAGGGGACTTTTTAGTTTTCCATTTCAAAGAACAGTTCCTGGTTGGGATGTAGCCACATGGTAAATACATTGTTGGTAAACAAAGTGTTAGGTCACAGGAATGAAGGAGAACAGGCTAAGGTGAGACCAGGGAATGTTAGGTCATTCTGTGAATGAGGTCCTCCTTGGAGGGATCAGGAAAAAGTGGGGAGGAACACACAGAGGAGGAGGTCCCTAAAAATGTAGAAATGAGGAGCAGGAGCCTGGAGAGAAGGAATTGTTGCTAGGAAGTGAGGAGAAGGGAGTTAGTTGGTCCCATGCCTAGGTTCTGGGTACTTCTTGGTAGGTTACTGTCTGCAGATAACAGTGACCAGGGAAATTTGGTTTCTCCTGGTCCTGAAAAACAGGAGGGCTGAGGAAATGAGCAGCTTTGACTTGGGAGGGTTCCCATGGAAGGAAAGGGTGGAAGAACCAGGACCCAGCTAAGATAAAGCTGCTGACATAAGTGCAAATGTGGGACATTTGCTGGCTCTAGATTGAGGGTTCCAGGGGCATATTGGAAGGCAGGGTTAGGAGAGATGGCAGAGGGACAGGAGCCAGGTAGGGATGAGAGAACCCCAGGGGAGGGATGATGCCTGGAGGGCCTTCAGCTTGGCAGACATTGTGGTTTGCAGGATGAGTGACACTAGGGCCACGAATGAAGGGTTTCAGATAGTACTTTACTTTTTTTTTTTTAAAGTGGCTTTGTTGTGATATCTGCATACTATACAATTTCCCACTTGCAGTGTACAATTCCGTGGTTTTTAGCATATTCACAGATACGTGCAACCATCATCATAGCCAATTTTAGAATATTTCACTACCTCATTTCACTGTCCTTTAGCTATCACCCTCTGTACCCCCAATCTCCACCTTTCCACTGACTCCACCCAAGCCCCAAGCAACCCGGAATTTCTTTTCTGTCTCTATAGAGTTCCCTATTCTGGACTTTCATGTGAATGGAAGTCATATAATATGTGGACTTTTGTGACTGGCTTCTCTCACTTACCATGGTGTTTTCAAGGTTTATCTCTGTTGTAGGATGTGTCAGTATTTCATTCTTTTTTTATTGTCGGATAATACTCCATTGTATAGATATACCACACTTTGTCTATCCATTCGCCCATTACTGGACATTTGGGTTGTTTCCACTTTTTGACTATTATGAATAATGCTGCTATTTATATACCAGTTTCTCTGTGGACATATGTGTATATACCTAAAATAGAATTGCCGGGTCAAATGGTAAACTATGTTTAATTGTTTGAGAAAATGCGAGTGTTTTCCAAAGTGGCTGCACCATTTTATATATCCACCAGCAATATATGACAGTTCCAATTTCTCTACATTCTTGCCAACATTTGTTATTATCTGACTTTTTGATTCTAGCCAGCCTAGTGGGAGTGAAGTGGTATCTCATTGTGGTTTTGATATGCTTTCCCCAATGACTAATGACATCAAGCATCTTTTTATGTGCCTATTGTCCATTTGTATATCTTCCTTGGAAGAATGTCTATTCAGGATCCTTTTCCCATTTTTGAATTGAGTTATTAGTCTTTTTATTATTTTTTCCAGCTTTATTGAGGTACAGTTGACAAATTTGTGAGATATTTAAAGTGTACAACGTGATAACATGTGTATACATTGTGAAAGGTTCCCCCACTGAGTTGTTAACACATCCACCACCTCACTTATTTACCTTTTTTTTTGTTGTTGAGAACATTTAAATTCTACTCTCTTAGAAAATTTCAGTTACACAATACAGTGTTATCAACTATAGTCACCATGTTATACATTAGATCCTTAAGTCTTTTTATTACTGAGTTGTAAGAGTTCTTTATATATTTTGGATAGTACAAGTTCCTTATCAGATAAATGATTTGCAGATATTTTCTCCCATTCTGTGCATTGACTTTTCACTTTTTTTGATGGTATCCTTTGAAGCACAAAAGTTTTTAATTTTTTTTTTTTTTAATTTTTATTTATTTATGGCTGTGTTGGGTCTTCGTTTCTGTGCGAGGGCTTTCTCCAGTTGTGGCAAGCGGGGGCCACTCTTCATCGCGGTGCGCGGGCCTCACACTATCGCGGCCTCTCTTCTTGCGGAGCACAGGCTCCAGACGCGCAGGCTCAGTAATTGTGGCTCACGGGCCCAGTTGCTCCGCAGCATGTGGGATCTTCCTAGACCAGGGCTCGAACCCGTGTGCCCTGCATTGGCAGGCAGATTCTCAACCACTGCGCCACCAGGGAAGCCCAAGTTTTTAATTTTTGTGAAGTCTAATTTATCTATTTTTTCTTTTATTGCTCATGCTTTTATTATATCTAAGAATCCTTTGCTAAATCCAAGGCCATGAAGATTTACCTGTTTTCTCCTAAGACTTCATAGTTTTTGCTCTTAACATTTAGGTCTTTGATCCATTTTCAGTTAATTTTTATATATGGTATAATGTAAGGGTCCAACTTAATTCTTGGCTATCCTCTTGTCCCAGCACCATTTATTAAAAAGACTGTTCTTTCCCCGTTGAATGGTTTTGGTACCCTTGATGAAAACAGTTGATCATAGAAATATGGGTTTATTTCTGGACTCTCATTTCTATTCTGTAGGTCTATTTGTTTATCCTTGTGCCAGTCCCACACTGTCTTGAGTACTGTTGCTTTGTAGTGAGTTTTAAAATCAGGAAGTGAGAGTCCTCCTACTTTGTTCTTCTTTTTCAGGGTTGTTTTGGCTGTTTTGGGTCCCTTGCAATTAGATGTGAATTTTAGAATCGGTTTGTCAATTTGTACAAAGAATTCAGCTGGGATTATGATAGATTGCACTGAATCTATAGATCATTTTGGGGAGAATTGCCATCTTAACAATGTTAAGTTTTCCAATCCATGAACACGGGATGTTTTTCCATTTATTTAGATCTTCTTTAATTTCTTTCAACAGTGTTTTGTAGTTTTCAGAGTATATGTTTGGCACTTTTGGTAAATTTAATCCTAGGTATTTTATTCTTTTGATGCTTTTCTTCAGGTAGTGTTTTGATGGGAACTTTTGTGGTAATACTTTTGCAAAGTCTTCTTATCAGGTGAAGGGGTAGGGTGAGTGGAGAGTTAAAAAAAATGTCTCTCCAACTGTTGGCTGGAGAGAGGAGCAGGGCATTTTCTGTCATTCTTTAGGAGGCTGTGTGTTTAGGTCTTTCACGGTCCTGTGGCAGGGCACTGAGGGATACATCAGCCTGCAGAGAACTCCATAAACCCAAAAGCCGATGGTCTTGTGTGGTGGGGGAGGAGAGTGAGTAGCTGAAGACTGATCACTTTTGGTTAATAGGAATGCAATCCGATTGGACTAATTCACATTAATATTTAAGTTACTAATACCCCTCCCCCAACTTCTGAGATTTGTCTGCTTTTCTAAAAGGGGAAAATGAGTACTTTTCTAAAAGGGGAAAATGAGTAGCCCAGATGAATCAGTAATAGGAGAAACTTAGTAGCATAAAAAAGGAAGGAGACCGTTTGGGAAGTGCGAAAAATATTTTTGGATTTGATCTGGGTGGTTACGTTTCTTGTGAGGAAAGAAGATGTCACAGCACAAGTTAGGAAGTCCATTATTACCTGCCTGTCTGCTCTAGCAGTCTGCTCCTCTCTCCTACATCTGCTTTTTATGGCTATTTTCCTTCCTCTGTTTATCCTAGTTGTGTTTTGTTCTCCCCTCAGTGGCTCTCCTTAGCATGTGTATGAAGGGAGGTGGAGGTCAGGCCCAACATGCACATGCCTGTGTCCGGAGCATCTGTAAGTCTAAGGTAGCACTTTTCCTAAATGCCACCAAAATGGTTGTGAGGCTAAAATTATATATATATATATGTATATATATATATATATATTTTTTCTTTTTCTTGTCTCTGGATTTCAAACCCTAAATTTGTCCTAGCATCATATTCATGACTATAAATGGAACCCATTATAGAGATTATATCATAGAGATTAGCAAGTTAGTGGTTTCATTATTTTATGTGTTAGGAACCAGTATTTTTTTAGACTGCTAACCCTCTTTAATATATTTTTGTGTATGTGTGATAAATGCTGGAAAAATTTAATGGTAATTTTTTTTGTCTTTCCAACGTTAACTGAATTTCAGATTTCTGCTTTTTTTCCCATTTTCCATTTTGGTTTTGCCTTTTTAAAGTTCTAAGATCAGACTGAGGAAGAACAGCTTGGGCCTGATTTACACATGGTTCTGCACACCTTGCCGGCCCTCCTCAAAAGTGCATGACTGCCCCACTTCAGTCCATTCTCATGTTTGGTGTAGCTCTTTTTCCTTTTTCTTTTTGGTTGAGCTCTTTTGATTGCACAAATTGGGTTCTCCCTCAAGCTACATCAAGTACGGGGTTGCTTATTGTAAGGACACTGTGCATGGGAACCCAGGAGACACTGGGCACTTAAGCCACTGGGGAAGTAAGAACTCTGGGTTACGGCTCTGGCACCAGGCAGCCCTGCGGACATCAGCAGCTGAAGCCGGCTTCTGTAATTCAACTTTTCTGGTGGCCGGTTTCTTTAATATCTCAAGAGATCTTTTATTTACATCATGGCTTCTGTTTAAGTGTAAGCTCTGGTCCCTTAGAACTCCAGTTAAGACATTGTTATCTCTCCCTTTTCTCATCATCATTTCCTAGCTTCAGGACCCAGAGAATTGCCAAGTCTTGGTGTTTCCTAGTCTAAATGCTGGGAGGGAGCTGGTGTCCAGCCATCCCTGCTTTCCATTTCAGGCCGTGCCTCAGGCACCTGGCTAACCTGTGCATGGGCTTCCCTGGAGCCCGATGCCCATCACTGATGCTGTTTCCTGTGTCCGAGGAGGGCCCCACAGGTGATAGAAAACAGGGCTACCTGTAGAACTACCCCTCCAGCAAGACCCTGGCCAAGAACTTCCCCCTAGGGGAGATTTGGGAGGGCTATACCACCGCCCCCCCCCGCCCCTATCCCCACTACAGACCTGCAAAGGACATAGGTAGCACTGAGAGCAGGTCTGGGAAAAACTGGCACTAAATTAAACTTTGAATTTTAGATAACACCACTGATGGCATATCCTTATACAGATGAAAGTAAGAAGCCAGTGATTTTTTAAATTTAAATAGAAAAATTGCTGAACATTTAGGAGGAAATGAAACAAACACTGAAAGTGAAATTAGCTATTGTTTTTTTTTTTTGGAGGGGGGAATAATAAAAGTAATTGAATACATTGTTTACTATCTTTTAAAAAATATATGGTTTTCTGGGAGTTCCCTGGTGGTCCAGTGGTTAGGACTTGGTGCTTCCACTGCTGTAGGCCTGGGTTCAATCCCTGGTTGGGGAACTAAGATCCTGCACGCCAAGCCATATGGCCAAAAAAAAAAAAAAGAAATCCATATATATATATGTATATATATATATATATATATACATATATATATAGTTTTCTTTTTTTTTCCCCACTTTCTTATTGGGATGTAGTTGATTTACGTTTCAGGTGTACAAAGTGATTCAGTCATATATACACACACACACACACATACACACACACACACACAGATTTTTTCAGATTCTTTTCCATTATAGGTTATTACAAGATATTGATATACTTTCCTGTGCTATACAGTATCCTTATTGTCTACCTATTTCATATATAGTAGTGTGTATCTGTTAATACCAAATTCCCAATTTTTCCCCCCCCTTTGGTAACTGTAAGTTTGCTTTCTATGTCTGTGAGTCTATTTCTGTTTTGTAAATAAGTTCATTTGTATCATCTTTTAAGATTCTGAATATAAGTGATATCATCATGGTTTTCTTACTTTAACAAACGCATTGTAAACTTTTGGAAAAATACAGAAAAGAAGGAAATAAAACAGAAGTGACCACTGTTGACTTGTCACATGTAGGTTTCGGTTCTTAAATAAATAAGTAAAGAAATAAAAACATATGTAAAAAGATCACTTAATACTTCTTGAACAGTCCCTATCATTTAATATTCTCCTGTAACATAATTTGGAATGGCTACAAGGTGGTCTCTTATGCAGCCCTACCATAATTCACTTTTCCTAGTGTACTACTTATGGACATTTAGGTTTCTATTTTATTTGATTTTTTAAATGAAAAATACTGCATCGTGAACATTCAAACAAAAATTATTTGCACATGTCTGACCAGTTTTTTTAGGTTGAGATTCCAGATGTGGAATAATTGAGTCAAAGAACATAAGCAATTTAAAAATGCTTTTGAAACATATGGCCAAATTGTTTTTGAGAAATATTGAAATAGCTCACATTCCTACCAGCAGCATGCAGTTCCATTTCCCATGATGCTTGCCAGCAATGGATATCATTGAAGAAACATTCTAATTTGATAGACAGAAATATGGCATCTCATTTTTATTTGCACTTACAGCAAGGTTAAACATTCGAAATAGATTATTGACCTTTTTATCAAAAAAATGTTATTTTTAATTGTGGTAAGAAACATAAAATTTATCGTCTTGCCTGTTTTAAGCGTACAGTTCAATAGTGTTGAGTATATTCACATTGTTGTGTAACAAATCTCCAGATCTTTGAAACTGAAACCCTATACCCATTAAACAAGAACTCGCCATTTCCCCTTCCTCCCAGCCCTGGCAAACCACCGTTCTACTTTCCGTTTCTATGAATTTGACTACTTTAGAAACCTCATAAAGTAAGTGTAATCATAAAATATTTGTCTTTTTGTGTTTGGGTTATTTCACTTAGCATAATGTCCTCAAGGTTCATCCATGTTGTAAAGTGTGTCAGAATTTCCTTCCTTTTAAAGGCTGAATGGTATTCCATTGTGTATACACACACCACATTTTGCTTATCCCTTGTTTGTTGATGGACACTTGATTTGCTTCCTCCTCTTGGCTGTTATGAATAACGCTGCTATGAACATGGGTGTGCAAATGTCTCTTTGAGATCCTGCTTTCCACTCTTTTAGATATATACCCAGAAGTGGGATTACTGGATCATAAGGTAATTCTACTTTAATTTTTTTAGGAACCTCCATACTATTTTCTATAGCAGCTACACCATTTTACATTCCCACCAGCACAAAGGTTCCAATTTCTCTATATCCTCACCAATACTTGTTTTCTGTTTTTTTGGTAGTAGCTATCCTTATGGATGTGAGGTGATATTGAGTATATTTCATAAGCTTTTTGGCCATTTGTACATTACCTTTGGAGAAATATCTATTCAGGTCCTTTGCCCATTTTAAAAATCAGGTTGTTTTCTTGTTGAGTTTGACCTTTATTGTTGTTGTTTTGTGAACTGATTGTTAGTAACCTTTGTTCACTTTTCTACAGGAATATTCTTTGCTATGGATTTGTAAGAGCTTTCCACAAATTAAGAAATATTAATACTTTGTCATACATATTATAAATATTATTATGTGACATTTGTCTTTAAATCCCTTTTCAAACATACAGCAGGTTTAAATTTTCATATGGTCATGTCTATCACTGTTTTCTCAAGTTCTTTGTATTGTTTTTATGTTTATGTGAGGGTAGGGAGATGTTTACTAACCATACTACTAGGACCAATTCCTCTCGGTGTCCTAGAGGACTCCTTGGGGACTTCAGTGCCCTAGGGAGCATGACGGCCACAACATAAACTCCCTGGCATGGCCAGCCTTTCCCCTGTGAGGCAGTGAGCTGGTGAGACACAGGCATGGCAGAACACGGCCCTCTCCTCTGTGCACACTCGAGGAGCCTCAGGCACAGGACTGGGTGCAGTGGAAGGAAGTTCTCCCTTTGAAGGGTGGGCACGAAGCTTTTGAGAACCCCAGATCAACACAGCTACTGGATGCCCCTGGAAGTAGCGACCCCCCCGCCCCCCAATTCTTTTTTTTTTTTTTAAAGAGCTATTCTTTTTTTTTTTAATTAATTAATTTTTTTTTTGGTTGTGTTGGGTCTTCGTTTCTGTGCGAGGGCTTTCTCTAGTTGTGGCAAGCGGGGGCCACTCTTCATCGCGGTGCGCGGGCCTCTCACTATCGTGGCCTCTCTTGTTGCGGAGCACAGGCTCCAGATGTGCAGGCTCAGTAGTTGTGGCTCACGGGCCTAGTTGCTCCGCGGCATGTGGGATCTTCCCAGACCAGGGCTCGAACCCGTGTGCCCTGCATTGGCAGGCAGATTCTCAACCACTGCACCACCAGGGAAACCCCCCCCCCCCCACTTCTTAGATACCTCTGAGAGTGACCCAGACTATTCGGCCAACTCCCCTTGGACCCTCTCAGGTGCTCCCTGGGGTTCCTATCTCACACCCTTTCCCCCACCTCAGTACCAAGGCTCTTGTCTAACTGTCTTATAAAATAACCCTCTCTGGAGGCAGAATTGTAATAGGAAAGGAACCAGGTAAGTGATGCCATTCCCCAAGCACGGGTGTCCCGTAGTGGAGTCTCTTCTCTAAGACTAGGCAGGAAGCAGTGTCAAAGCAGGATGGTGAGACATGGAGGGAAATAATAATCAGATGGTATCTTTTTTAGTTTTTTGCCTTCTCCACACCCAACTTACAGGCCTGTCCCCAGCCTGAAGCCCCCCACTCTTGGAACCTGGCCACACTTCCCAAAGGGAGAAGAGGTTAAGTATATTTTGTTTGAGGGTTGACTACTCCTCCTAACACAGCAAAGAAAAGAAAGATAACAAAGTTGTTTCCATATAAAAATACACTCATCTCCCCTTACGCTTAGGCCTTGTCCACCGTGAGGTTAGTTATGAATCCACCTGCACTTTATTCTGTAAACACAGGAGGTTTCTCTTGGTTTCTGTATTGGAAGTACAGGGAAACGTGTCTATTTGGTTTATGAAATTGTATATTGTTATGGTGGGTCAATAACTGTAGAGTTTTGATAGAACCAGTTTCATTCTGTTCAGGATATCCTTGTGACTTTGATGTAAATTCAGATCTTGTTTCATGATTAACAAGTTTGTTGTTTGGACATGGGATGGTAGGAAAAACCAAAACTGTGCTACTTGAACCTCACCCCCTTCTATTTTCATTTTAAAGAAATCTATAAACCGTGCTTGTTATTCCTTATTTCACCGGTGGAGAACATGTGTAACCCTTTGTCACTCCACTCACATACAGAGCCTAGTTTTGGTCAGTAATTTGCTTAGCGGAGAGGAGACCACCATTAGGTGTACAGACCAAGCTTAGCGATACAAAGGTTGTCCCCTGTTGATTTAAGAAAGGGCTTTTAAGGTATAGAACTGAAAGCACAATACTCGATTGCTCTGTAGCAGGGGTCTGCAAACTACTGTCACCTGTTTTTGTAGATAAAGTTTTACTGGAACACTGCCGTGTTCATTTGATTGCTTACCGTCTGTGGGGACTTTCTTACTACAAATGGCAGATTTGAATAGTTGCAGCAGAGTCCATATGACCTGCAAAGCCTCAAATGTTTACCATTTGGCCCTTCATAGAAAAATAGTGCTGACCTTTGCTCTAGAGAATTCTGTTTGTTTCACAAATGTTTTCTGTTTTATAGAAGAAATATTCCAGGGTGAAAAGTGGAGGCAGGTTTCTCCTGGAGTTTCTGGTTTTGGCAAATCCTACTCTCAAGGTGCTGATGCAGTCATGAAGACACACGTTGAGTCTCTCAGAGGATTCTCGGTAGCTGCCATATTTCCCAGTGGGGGGGTCACCATGTAGCTCCGTCATCTGTGTGTCCCCAACTCAAACCTGAATAACACGTTTGAGAAATCATCCCTGTTGTTTGGAATGGCTGTGAGATTGACCAATTCTTGTGAGGAAGGTAAGCGGGAGGGAGAATGGATTGCAGTGGGTGACCATGGACGTATGCTGTGGTTCCCTGGTTGTGGTGGGGAGAGAAAATGCTCCAAGCACAGCCTTGTTGGTGGTCACCTGGGGTCAGATCTCCACATTGGTTCCTGTAAGTCTTTCAGTGAGGCAAGAATTCTCCATATCCATTATTTTGACAGGCATAGGGGCTAGCCTGGGGAATTTGGAAATCTAAACAAATGAAAAATTTTACAACCCACCAGGAGGGCATAGTTTATCAGGGGGCAGTTTCTGACTAGCAGCTTCGGTTTGCTAAATTATAGACATCTAACTTTTCTCTCAAACCATTCTATTGTGCTATCATTTAATTTCCTTCTCCCCATCAGTAAATGCCATGGCAGGGTCCAGTACCAGATGACATTTTCTATTGCGTTATAAAGGTAGCATCTTTTCCTGCGTTTGAATCTGCTGTTTATTTTACACGATGTAAAAATCTTCCATAATTTATGTTTGAGCCATTATTTCTTCTGTTGAATAACAAAAATTCAACCAAGTAGATTTAAAGATCTAATTAGCATTATTGAACGATTCATGAATTGGGCAGCATCCCGTCTAGCAAGTAGAGGGGAGCTCCAAAGGGCTGCAGAGAGGGAGAGGTTTTCAAAGGCAAGACAAGCCATAAACAAACAAAAAGATTATTTCTGGCTTAGGTAACCTCCCTATGGGGGACAGAAGGAGTTACCTCATCTTCCTTTGGGGGGATCAAAAGAGTGACCTAATTGGTGCTGACTAGAAAATTTCACATTTTCTAGTTGGGATTACATTCCTGGGGAAGGTTGTAATGGCAGTTTGGGTAGGTATTAAGTCTTGGTTTTAGCACAGGTGTCTCCATTTTGGGCCTGTCATTTCTTTTTTAATACTTCTGATAGAATTATTGTGTTTATTTTTAAATGATTGTTACCTGAAAAAATGTAAAATTAATTTGTGTTCACTGGAAAAATTCAAACAATGTGGAAGTGGATGGAGTGGAAAATGAGTCTTCTCCCCTCTAACCCCACCCCTATCCCTCTATCCAGCTTTAAAATATTAAAGCTCGACTGTGTGTTCTCTGTGATGTTTGGGAGCCAGTTTAAACTTTCAGTTTCCTATTTGTACAGTTTGACTTGGTCTCTAGCATCTCAGGGTGGCCAATGCCCTGTGAGAACTGTTGAATCCTCCTGCCTTGGGTGGGGGTGAGTGAAAAGCTCAAGTCCTTTGGGGAGAATTAAATTAAGACCCAAAATTTGAACCGTTTGTCCAGCCACACAGTCATGGAGGCAGCCTCAGGCAACGGGAAGACCTGGGTTGGGAAGCAGACTGGCTTGAGTTCACACTGGACTAATTGTGCTCTCTCCCTCCCTATGTGACCTGGGGCAACCCGCTCCCTCCAACCTTCTGTTTTCTTACCTGTAAAGTGAGGACACTCAAATCTCCCTCACAGAATGGTTGTGAAGTTTACACAAGAAAATGCAGATGCGCTTTGTTGGAGACATTCAGTCAACTGGGAGAAAGAGAATATACAAGTATTATGATGCAAGTGAGGTTAATGCCAGCAGGGACTTGCACAACACGCTGTGTAATGGGGGTGAAGAGCTGGGGCAGGAGCGGGGAAGTAGTTTCTGAGCAGGGGCGGGGAAGATGAGTGGGAGGTGGCAGGAGGATCTGGAAGGGGTGGAGGCATGGGGTCAAGGACCCACCCGATCAGTGTTTTGGCAGAATCCCAAGGTGGATGTAAGCCATGGCCTAGCCTTCAGCCAATGCAGGGATTCCTTCAATAACCTGAACTCTTGAGCTGCTCCTCCTTCCAGCCTCCGCCCCTTTGCACACGCCAGGCCCTCTGCTTAAAATGCCTTTCTCCTGTAGCCTTCCTGGCTAAGTCACACCACCCTTTAGGCCTCAGCTTAAGTGCCACTTTCTCAGTACAGCCTTCCCAGGCGACATTCCCCCACCTCCCTATTTAGTCTCTCCGTTCTTTCAAGAGGCTGTCCTTTCCTTTCCTTTCCTGTCATTTCTACACTATATTTATGAAGTCATCTCGTAAGCTCTGAGTCTGCTCTGCACTCCACTGTATGTTCCACTCCTACTCCAGCACATGGCACATAAATACTGAGTGAGTGAGTGAGTGAATGAATGAATTCCTCCTTCCCCAGCTCCGTTCCCAGCCTACCTTTCTAGTCTAATCCCCAGAGAGCCTCTCTGTATTAGTTTCCTGTGGCTGCCATAAGAAATTACCACACACTTTGTGGCTTAAAACAACAGAAATTTATTCTCTTCACCATTCCAGAAATTTGAAATCAAGGTGTTGGCAGGACTGTGCTCCCTCTGTAGGCTCTAGGAGAGAAGGCTTTCTTGCTCTTCCAGCTTCTGGTGACTCCAGGTGTCCTTGGCTTGTGACTGCATCACTCCAGTCTCTGCCTCCATCTTCACATGGCCTTCTCCTCTGTGTGTGGATGATTTCTTCTCTTCTGTCTCTTATAAGGACACTTGTCATTGGATTTGGGGCCCACCCATCTGCAAAGACACCTTTTCCAAATAAGATCACCTTCACAGGTTCCAGAGGTTAGGATGCAGACCTACCTTTTTGGCAGCTTCCCACCTTCCATGAACCCTTTCCCTCAGCTGAACGGGCCTGGCCCCCATCTCTGGATTGTCCATCACGCTTTTCCCCCATCCTCTGTGTATGCCACTGTCACACCTCTTCCTCCTCTTTCCGTGAACACTGAAATTCCCCTGTGGGTCCTCCTGCTTGCTCACTCACTCTGGCTGAAAGGACCTTCCTTCCCCTTGGAAGCACAGCCACTGCTCACGGTGTGGCTCGCTCACCTCCTTCGGGAGCTCTTTCCTCTGCCTGCTCTGGGTTCTCCTCCCCAACACCCACCATGTGGGACTGGAGACCAGAACTGGAATTCTAGCTTCCTTGTATTCCCTATAGCGCCAGGGACGTTCGTGGAGACTCAGGAAATAGTTGTGGATGATAATAATCATCTGGAAAGTGGGGTCAGACTTATATTATCAAAATAAAGGCAAATCGTGACCATGCAGCCATAGCCACCTTTCTGTTGTAAAATACATGTGCATGCATATAGTGAAGGGATTAAAATTTTTTTTTTTTTGGCAGGGAGTAGGTGTTAAGTCCAACTAGCTAAGTGGGGTTTTAAGGAACAATAGACAATCTTAGGAACATGCAGGGCCTGGAATCAGCCGAGAGGCTGACTGCACTGACTGGAGGCTCAGAATCAAGGTTCCGATCTTCATCCCTCTTGGGGCCACACCATCTCTTATCTGAACTCTGGACTAGTTTAAATGTCACAGGAGTGACCTGTCCCTTGAAAGCTTGGGTTGCTGGTGAAACCGTCAGGGCTGTTCTCAGTGGTGGCTCTCCGGGCATCTTTTCCATTCTCTTCACTTCACTGCCAACCAGCATCCCCTGCTGCCCCTCGTGGCCCTCTGCTCCCCAACATCTCCAGCCTCCTCTGATTTCCCCAAGGCTCCACCTCCAGCCTGACTCTACCTGGCCTTCAGTTTGAGGGCCGGTCATCATCTGGCTGTCTTGGCCTTGCCATGTCCTAAACTCCCAATTCCCAGGTGGACCGATGTTCACCTTGGTTGGGTCAGCAGGAGACAGGGTGGGGGAGAAGCATAGGTATACTTTTCAGAGACTGTGGGAGGGCAGGCTCTCAGGGGGGATTTGGGTGGGAGGCCCTGAGAGGCATATCTGCTCCTGTATGGAGGTTCCAAATCACTGAGTGTTGGTATCTTATTTTTCAGATCGATCGTGTCCTGTGTTGAAGATGTTTCCAGAACAGCAGAAAGAGGTATGTCATCAGAAATCCCCAAATAGATAATCCATGTGCTTTGACTCACTACAGGTTAGTTCTTCATTCTCTAACCATAAATCTGTAGAGGAGAGTCAAGGTACCACAGGACATCATAGAAGGGGGCTAATGAAAGAACAAAACAGCTGCCCTCCTGAACCTGCTGACCCCCACTCCCCAGCATCAGTGCAGCCTTCTTGGCCCTACCCAGTACGAAGACCAGGCATGCTTCTTCCTTGTCCCTGTGTTAAACTGGGACCAAGGTGCTTGCTTCAGGGAATACCTTCTCTGTGAAGGTGGTCAAACTGCAAGTCTCCACACTGCCCTCACTTCTGATACCAATGTCAAATTTGGAGGTTCCCCAGACCATCTTCAGTTTTGATAATTCACAAGAAAGACTCACAGAACTCACTGAGAGCAGTTATACTCACCGTTATGGTTTATTACAGGGAAAGGATACCAGTTAGAACCAGCTGAAGGAAGAGATGCAGAGGGCCAAGTTGGGAAGGGGCCCAAATGCAGAGCTACTGCTTATTCTCTCCACAAGGAGTCAGTGTGTGATAATTTCCACAGGGAAGCTCCCCTGTGCCCTTGGTGTCCAGAGTTTTTATTGGGGCTCATCCTGCCTGCATGGCCGACCTTTTTGTCCACTCCTCCTGGGATCAGGCTATTGCCTTTAGTCTCTAGTTCCTCCAGAGGTCACAGCTGATAGAGCGTGGCCCTAAGCCTCCATCATATTCACATTGTTAGACTGTCCAGTGGCCAAAGCCCAGGCAAACAAAGATACTCTTGTCAGGCAAGACATTCCAGGGGCCTAGAGATCACCTCCCAGAAGCCAAGGGCAGAGGCCAGACCTCCTTTCAGGTAAGCTGAATGCTTCACTACACACCTGTATTGGCCTGAGAGTGGAGCTGTGCTGACAGCCGGCACTATTCCAAAGGCACATTTTAAAAATTGTTCTCGGGGGGAGAAAGCTACCCATGAAAGCAACAAAGACTTTTTTCCAATGAGAAGCTTTTTCTTTCTTTCTTTTTTTTTTTTTTGCTTGGTTGGTTTAATCATGATTTTTAAAGTTCATTTCAGTTAATAAAAACTAGACACAAACTTTAACCAACTGCATAAAGAAAGCATTATATTGACCTTGCAAAGTCCTTTATTATAACTAATTATATAATAATATTATAACATTAAGCAGTTTTAAACTGGAAAGTCCTTCAATTGAAAAGGAAAATACCGTTAAGGAGAAAGAGGTATAATGCCCAGAAATTTACTTGAGCCTCTGTCAGCAAGAAATAAGCACAGCAAGGCGAGATTCTGGATGTGCCGTAACATACTACTGTTCATCACACATCAGTTCATTTTCTGTGTGTGGCCAGAATTTCTTGGTTTCTCTCACGTTGCTCTTAGAACAAAGTCCAAACTCCTAAATGTGGTTTCTAAGGCCCTGTATGATCTGACCCTACTTCTTTCCCCAGGCTCGTCTCCTGCTCCTCCCTCCACCCAGTGCCCTTCTCACGCCTGATTTTGGAAACTTGATTGCTCTGTGTGCCCTGGGCCCCTGGGGTTTCACAGATGTTTTTCCCACTGCCTGGAATAATCTCTCTCCCCAGCCTTCACGCCACCTTGACAGCCTGACGACTTCTTATCTTTCAGGCCTCAGCTTAGAAGTCAAGGAGAGGCTTTCCTAAAGCCTCAGTTATCAAGATATTTTTATCTCAGCAGCTACCACATCAGCACCCTGTAGTTAACGCCAGTTAGAAGTGGAGGAGGTTTTGGTTGAGCCTTTAAATAACCTGGTGGCTGGTGGTTGTTTAGTGGAAAATAATTCAAGTCCCACCTAACTGCATATATAAGGGCTGAATGCAATATCACTGATTGTTCTAGAATCTAGACCAGGGGGGCAGCGTGTGTGTAAGCCCCTTGCACTTGGTGCCCACAGGAGACATTGCTAATTAATTGTAAAGTTGACATGTGAATTGAGACCTGGTTACCATCCTTGTTCAAGTTGCAAACGGCCCAGGACTGACCTCTTGGTTCTACCTAAGCTGGTAGTGCCAGCTTAGAAGTTTGGTAAAATTTTTTTTTTAAAGATGGGGTGGGTAGAGTGGGGAGTCGATTGCAGTCTCTCTTGTTAAAATAGCTTTATTACCGCAATAAATCTAGAGAGAGGAGAACAGGGAGGGAGAGGCTCCCTTGTTAGCTAAACATGTTCCATTTGCACATTGGTTTGAACTCCCACGAGAGCAGTATCCGTGCTGATGGATCTTCCCCGTAAAAAGGCCTTGGCATTGGGCCATTGTAAAATTAAAATGAATTCAGATTCATTCATGCATGCAGCTTTAATTTACAATTAAAATATTATGGTTACATATTTTAATAAGAATAATTAGGTGGACCCAACTGAATCAACTCTTCTGTTTAATGAGACAGAACCCAGAACCCTAATGAAAAGGCAGGTGGCTGTGACAGGAAACGCGTTTCAGACGGCATCTTGTGTGGAGCCAGGCGTTTTTGTTCTCTTTATATTCTAACACCCAGAATGAACAGGTTGATCTTCCTGCATCACTAAGGACCTTTGGCCTCAGCCACATTGAGCTCATCTTATGTGATATGTAAATAAGCAGTTTACACTCTTTCATGGAGTCTGACATTCTAGCCCCTCCAAGGAACTGTGTTTGTGTCTCTTCCCAGGGCTTGCTTGGTGTAAGTGGGATAGTCCTTCATATGTGATGTGACTGGAAGGGTGGGCTGAAACCTCTTTTCTGTGTGTGTGTGTGTGTGTGTGTGTGTGTGTGTGTGTGTGTGTGTGTGTGTGTGTGTGTATCTCCCCAACTCTCCTGGATCATGATGGCTGAATTCTACCTTTAGAGATTCATACCTTTTGTATAAGAGTTTTTTCTCCTTCAAAATGTACATACTTTATATTGGATATAATGGCAATTAGCATTTATTGACACTTGAGTGACAGTAAATCCAAAGCTCCGTGGCAGGAAATACCTTGAGTGGAGCAGACCCAAGTGGGCCCGGGACAGTTCCAGGCACCATGAGGACCCTGCCACACAGGGCCCTACAGGGAGAGGTGGGAAGGATGTGCTGCTGTTTTGGATGTGTTGGCTCTAAGCTTAACATTTAAGTGTTCAAGATACACTTACACTGATTGATGGTAACATTTTGGGCTTGCTCTAGGAAAGCATGGTTTTAATATTGATTTCTGATTGGAAACTAACTGAGCTGGAACCAGTGAATAATGTTAAAGAATATCCCATAAGCAAGACCTCCACCTGGTGTCCTGCGCTGCTGGGGACTTTGCAGGGAAGTGACAAGACAAGACCCTTTCCCAATCCCCAAAACTCAATTTTTCTTCCTTCCTCCTTTCCTCCCTGCCTATGTGACGTGATGTAATAATAGGGAAAACTGGGTATGGGATATATGGGAATTCTCTACTGTCTCTGAACAATTTTTCTGTATTTTTAAAACTGCTCTAAAACAGTTAGTTTTAAAACAGATAACATTGAATTATATGTGCTCACACATAAAGATTTCTAAAAGACTGTGCAATGAATAAACCAAGGTACAAAACAGTATTTACAGTGTGCTCCCATTTGCATTAAAAATTATATATACATGTATATACACAAACATATATATACATGTATGTGCCAATTATGTGTATAATAGAAAAAGTATATAAAAGTCCTAGATAGGCTGACAGGAAACTGAAAGTCCAGTAGGAGGGGGACTTCATTTTCATGGTGTTCTCATCTGTACTTTAAATGATCTCTTTCTCTTTCTTTAACCACATACGTATTTTATTATTATAATAATGAAAAAATCTAATTTTTCAAAGGTGGATAAGTATTAGGATGTCATTATGTTAACGGTGTCAGTACCTGTTGAACTCATGGTTAACGCTTTCAGATTCCTGTTTCTGACTTACTTTCGCTTTCAAGTGCCACATGTGTCTCTTTTCATAAAGCAGTCCCCTTGAGATGACCTCTTCCCTTCTTCCCTTCCTCCCTTCCTTCTCTTCCTTTACTGGTTTTAACTTTTCATTATAAATTTTAAACATACACAAAGTAGAGAGACTAATATAATGAGCCCTTATGTACCTGAGGGTTCAAGAGTTAACACGTTATTAATTCATGATCAAGCTATCGCCCCACCGCCACCCATTCCCTCCTGCTACCACACAGTGAATTATCTGAAACGAATTTTAGGCATAGTGTAATTTCATCTGTCAATATTTTAGTATGCATTTATAACAAATGACCCTTCTTAGAAACAAACCACATTATCACACCTTAAATAATTAACATTAATTCCTTCATATCATCAGATATTCAGTCAGTGTTCAAGTCTCCCTGATTATGTTGAAAAAAAAATTGTATATTTGGTTGTTCTAATCATGATCCAAATAAGAACTACACATTGCATTTGGTTAATATATTGCTTAAAACCTCTCATTCTGCTCATTTTCCCCCTTGTGCAATTTATTTGTTGAAGAAACTGCATCTTTTGACCTATAGATGTTTTCACATTCTGGATTTTGCTGATCGTGTCCTTGTGGTGTAGTTTAACACAGGTTGGCAGTTATTTCTTGTTGTAAAAGATGAGTTTTTTCCACTAATGTATTATGAAATACCAAAAGGTAACTCTCCTTAATTCTGGACACTGCTTGTGTAAAGAAACTCGTAACATCATGAATTATTATAAGTCATGTAAAAGGCAGACCTAGTTGAATTTCATTCACAGCTATTTATCCCGATGTAATAAAAGCTTTCTTAAAAGTCATCGTTCAAAACTGCCAGAGAACGGCATTTAAACACACTCAAAGCTATAAAGTGACAAGTAACATTCCTTGGAGTATGTCTTTTAGGTTATTTGTCATAAATATTATTAGGAAATAAAGGAAGGTTACTTGATACATTCCTTCTGCCTTTCAAGCATGTTATTTGTAAAGAATGTATAGTGTGTTAAAGGGGCTGAATTTTAGTTTTGAGATTGTTATGTGGGAGTCCTGGATAGAACCTTGGCGAATAAGACATTGGTTAAGTGTCAGTGCCTCGCACTGAACCAGGACTCAATACGTTTTAATTGAATGAATGAGTCTCCAGTTCAAATACATAAACATATAAAATGAGTATATACTTTGGAATAGGATAAAAATGGCCTGAGAAAGTGAGCACAAAATGAAACAAGTTTTCATTTTTGTGGTAGAAGATTCTCATCAAGGCTATGAAAAACTAATACTAACACCTAGAGATTCTTTGTTTGTTAGCTTTTGTCTGTACTCATCTTTTTGTAATAAGAATAAATATTTTTACAGTTAGCACACAGTTATGTTTACTGTACTATAAAAATAGTAGAAACTGTGATAGGTATGTAGTGACATATCATTGTGGTGTTAATTTGCATTTCCCTAATGGCTAATGATGTTGAACATCTTTTCATGCGCTTGTTTGCCATCTGTATGTCTTCCTTAGTGAAATACCTCTTCAAGTGTTTTGCCTATTTTCTAATTGAATTCTTTGTTTTTTTTACATGTTGAGTTTTGAGAGTTCTTTATGTATTCTAGCTACAAGTCCTTGGAGGGATGAGTGATTTGCAGATATTTTCCAGCCTGTAATTTTTCTTTTCAACCTCTTCACAGGAGGTGCAGAGCAAAGGTTTTTAGGTTTGGCAAGGTCTAATTTAGCTCTCTTTCCTTACGTGGATTATCATTTTGGTGTCAAGTCTAAGAACTCTGTCTAATCATAGGTCGCAAAGATTTTCTCCTATGTTTTTTTCTAAAAGTTTTATGGTTTTATGTTTCCATTTAAATCTGCGGTCCATTTTGAGTTAATTTTTACGTAAGGGGCAAAGTTCAGGTCAAGGTTCATCTTTTGGCCTGGGGATGTCCAGTTGGTCCAGAACCACTTGTTGAAAAGGCTATCTCTCCTGCATTGAATTGTTTTTACACCCTTGTCTAAAATCAGTTGGGCATATTTGCATAAGTCTATTTCTGGGTTTTCTATTCTGTTCCATTGACCTGTGCCCCTCTACCCGTACCACACTATCCTGATTACTGTAGCTGTATAGTAAGCCTTAACATCAGGAAGAAGGATTCCTCCCACTTTATTCTCTTTCAGAATTATTTTGACTATTCTAGGGTCTTTTCCTTTCCATGTAAATTTTAGAATAAGGTCAGCTGTGTCTTCAAAAAATCTTGCTGGGATTTTTACAGGAATTGCATTAAACTTATAGATCAATTTGGGGAGAATTTATCTCTTTACTGTGTTGACTCTTCCAATACATGAACACAGTATAGAATATACTTACACAGATATATACAAAGAAGTATATACTTCTTCGATTTCTTTCAATAGCATCTTATAGTTTTCAGCATACAGAACCTGTACATCCTTTGTTTTTGAATCTTCTTCATAATCAATTGGTTAATTCTCAGACATTTCATGAGCACTTACTAATGAGTGCCAATACTGTGCTTGGTGCTAGAAATATAAAAATGAAATACAAGGCCTTTGAGAAGCTAGTGGGACAGAGTTTCAGAAGAACATGTTGTTTGAACTGATGTTTTAGCTAATAGCAAAGAAAATAATTTTTTCCCCTCCAAAATAATGCACTTATGTGACATTGGAAATACAGTGAAATCGGAGATTTATTATTTATTGTTAAAGAACCACCCAGTAGAACATGTTTGAGAGCACAGGCTTTGGAGCAAGGCAGACCAGAGTTTGAAACCTAGCTCAGCCTGTTGGCCCTTTGACTTTGGGCCAGTTGCTTAAGCTTAAGAAGCCTTATTTTTCTTATCTGTAAAAAGGGGGTGATAATATTACTGACCTCTTAGGATTGTCATAAAGATGAAAGGAAAACATGTATAAAACACTTACCACAGTGCCTGGCACATGCACATGCCTTGTTCAGTATGGTTATTTTTATTGTTGATTAATTCTCATATATCAGGGCTAAGGAAAAAAAGACGAGGTAGATGGATAAATGGATAAAGGTTGAACCTGGGGTGGGAGTTGGGGAGGGAAGGGGGTACATTGAAATTGAAGAGTGATTATTATAAGACAACACAGGAATTAGATTTTCAAAGAGTGCAGTTCTCTTTCTCCAGAAGTTTGTTTTCACATGGAGAACAGTTAGCTTGACAGGGATCAGTTAGCTTAAATTTTTAATTCTACTCTGCCTGACTTCTTCCTTCATACTACATAAAATCATTAGGCCCAAGAAGTCATTAAAGTGTTTAATAAGGTTATTAAATTGACTAACTGCTGCTACTGAAGCAGTTTTCATAGGAAATCCATATGATTCTAGTTATGGAACTTGGAGCTGTCCTTTGTGGCTGACAGGCTGTCAACATTCCTTTGAAGGATGGTGGGCAGCATCATGAGGGATGCGTCTAATTAAGAGATTATAGGTGAACCTTGGCTTCCTGGGTGTGCTATTCGTAGCTGGAAGTATCGTGAAACTTCACTAATTCCTACTAATTGCAGATTGGGGGAGGGGGGCCCATCTGAATTATAGAATATTTTAAAATAAATGTACTTTTATTACTTTCAAGTACATATTTTAACTCCAACTATGCGAACAAATTGTTGTCTGGTACAAGTCTTAGGGGACTCAAGTTATTGGCGCTCTCAGAATGATTTTCAATTATTTCTATGTAAATAGGTGCTTCTGGAGTTCTTTAGGGTGCTTGAAAACAGTTGATTTTCATAGATCTTAAACATTGCTCTTGTAGCCATGTGCTGTTAATTGGCACACCCTGAGAGGAAGGGGTTTGTTAAATTAAGATAAACTTTAGACCAGCTGCTAAATAACTTATCATTAATTCATGGAGTCCAAGAACCCAAGTGGATGAGGTTTTTATTTCAGTTGAAGTTTGATCTCATCTTTTTTTTTCCTGAAGCCAGTTCATTTATTCCTGCAGGCATGCATTTATTCATTAAATGATATTAATGGACTGCATTGGGTGTACCAGGCACTCAAGTCATGCTGGACAGCCTAAGCTACCCTAAAGGAGCTTAGCATCTAGTGGAGGAGGCCTGCAGGTAATTACAGTGCAGTAAGGCAGGGTGAAGAGGGAGGATGCCCAAGGTCTGCCCAGAGGCAGTAAGGGCTTGGAGTAGAGTCAAATTAATCAGACTGGGTGAATCTGAGGATTTCCAGAGGAATTCCAGAAGGATTTCTGGAGACTGAGTTGCATTTTGAAAATGGATTGGAGTTAGCAGAACATAAAAGAAAGAACCAGATAATGGCGATGAAGGAAAAAGCAGAAACTGGAGTGAGGACAGCAGTGCAGGCAGAGAGAACAGCATGTTCAAAGGCATGCAGGTGTGAAATTGCATGTTGTGTATGGGGATGTAAGCTTCGCCTTTGGAGATAAGGAGAGTGAAAATCATGAAAGGCTATATTGTGCTAACTACAGAGTTTGAACTTGATCTTGAAGGTTATGGGGCAGGTTTTGTAGGATTTTCAGCAGGAAAATGACATCATCAGATGTGTGCTTTGGAACCATTCTTGTTTTAGTGTGGGGGATGAATTACGGGCCCAGAGATCAATTAGCAGCCCTTGCATTAATGTTGGGCAAGCAGTCCTTGGGTCAAAGCACTCACAGAGGGAATAGAGTTGTGGGTGGATCAAAGAAGGGTGAATCTGGAGGACGTGGTCAGTGAGTCAAATAGAGAAGTCTGGGGACTCTGGGTTTCTGGCTGGGGTTGCTGGGGATGAGATGCAGAGGAGGATGTGGGAAGGGTGTGGACTCTCTGTGCTCGTGGGATTTCCCAGTGAGCTGTCTAGGCAGGAGGCTGGGTATGTGGGGAGATGCCTGGGCTGGGATGGAGAGAGAATCGTCAGCTCATGCTGAGCACTTGAAACCATATGTTTGGATGAGGTCGTCCTGGAATCCTAACAGGGTGTGAAGAACAGCAGCCTGGGATGGCTCTCAGGGCAACAGCAACGTTGAAGGGAATGAGAAGGAAGAAAGTTCGCCATTTAGCACTTCAACCAAGTTAAAGATTTTCAGGATTGAAAAAGCATTTGGAGCCTTAGCACCACAGTTAATTTTGAGTGTTCATTTAAAGTGCATTGCTGTGTTCTTAGGAGATTCTTTTTCCAGCATGGCTTTAGAATATGTTTTCAACATATCTTTCCTACATAAAGATTAGTCATAATGAGTAATAATAATGGTACAATCCAAGAATTACAATCCACTAAGATGAGGAAAGTAGATTCTTTACTGTAGAATCTACAGTATTCATTATGGTGTTCATTCCTTTTACAAATATTATGAGGGGACTGCTCCAAGCAAATTCTGTGAAATCTTTAGGTCACTCTGCCTTTCCCTGAAAAATTACAGTATTAAAGTATTTGCAACTAGGTTCTTAAATTAATAAATTTTTACTTAAAAAAAGATATACATCTGGATTAGCTTTTCTGAATTGCTTATTGCCAAGGTCTATGGGAAGACCTCTGTGCTTTGGGTTTATAAGCATTTTCCTTTCTATGTAATAATAGTTGACTTTCATGTAGTACTTAATGAAAATTTTCCCAGTGCTCTCACAGGTATTTTTAAATTTGATCCTCCTAACCAACAGCTGAGATGGGCTGGACAGGCATCATTCCCATTTTCCTGATGTAGAAACGGAGGCTCAGTGAATAAGTTCATAATTTAGGAAGTAAGTGAACCAGAATTTACCCCTAGTCTTGTGACCACAATTTCAGTGCTCTTTCCATGAAAAGGGACATGTTACCGAAAGTGTAGATGTCAGTAGTTAGGCAGTAGTGAACAAATACGGGGGAAAAAGTCCTGATTTTTTTGAGAACTATTTGTCATTACTACCATCTTCAATTAATAATATGTTGAGTGTTCAAGGGGTCTGTGATGCTGTGGTAACTGTGGATTTTATAATTTTAGTTCAGAAACCTTTTTTTTAAATGACAGGTTTGTAGAAAATTGACAAATGCATTTCTTTGTCTTTTCGTTTTTGTTTAACCTGAGTGGAAGCCCACTATTTCAGTAACAGGTGCATATCTTCTACTGTTAATATGGAACATTGAGCTGTTGGAAATATTTAATTTCCCCTGTGGGATATTCAAGAACTTCTGCCTCTCCAGTGGAAAAGTGGAGCTGCCAAGCACCCTGTGAGGGAGTGTGGCTTACATGTGACGTGATGACTAGCAGCCTTCTCCCTTAGGCTGGCTTAACGGGGGGTAGGATAACCTTGTCAGCCCTTGTCAACATTCTGCCTTGCCCTGGGTGTGTTGGGGGCATTTGGAGGGTTAGATGTGGTCTACCCTGGATTCTGGTCTTCTCTCCTATTCCTGACCTATTTGTCCTTCTGTTCATTGATTCATTGATGATTGATTCACTCCTTCTAAGAACTATGGATGTGTGAAAAGCACTCTGGGAAAATGAGTTACACGCACACACACACGCACACACACGCACTAAGGGCAGGGTGCCTGGGTTCTGTTTCATTTCCACCTTTGGGCAGGATCTACTGTACCCTGACCCAATCACACTATATGTAAGAGGGCTTCTTATTAACAATTGTCTTTACAGTCCCTCTTATAATTTAGAATACGCTTTTAAGAAAAAATGGCCAAAACGTTTAGAGTATTGCTATATTGTTGTCTTGTTTTTATTGTCTGTCTTCTAAATGACTTTAAAAATACATAATGAAAAGATTTTAAAATAAGACTTTTTGGAACATTAACTCATCATCCCTGTATATATACTGAGGGCAAGCAGTGGGGCAGAAGTCTCCAATGCAAGAGCAAAGCATTACTTTAGAAGGTGAACTTGATAGGTGGCAAAAGCGATTTAAGGGAATGTGGACTATTTTTCTCCTTCTCTCTTAATCCTCTGTCCTGAAAATTCTCATTTTATTATCTGCATAACAGAATGGAGGTGCTCTGTCCAGAGAACCTCATCATCTTTTTTCTTCGTCTGCTCTAGAGCGCTGATGGCCTGCTTTTCAGATGTGCCAAAGCAAAGCAGTAAGAAATGCCTGAAATTTCAGCCCTGAAGTCTTTTTTTTTCAAAACAAAAAGTTAAAATATTTAAAATGAAATACAGTTAGCAATGAATTGTTGTGCCAAACATAACACTTTTTTTGTTGTACGTTTTCATATTTTAAAATTAAGCTGATTTAGTGAAGAGCACTTTTTAAAAAAAATATTGTATTTTAAATTTTACCCCCTATCTCCTGTTCTTATTATCGTTAAAAAGGAACAAAATGATCTACTTTGTATTTTTTTTAACTTTTCTAACTCTTATCTATACCATGAGGTTGTTATGAAGATGAAATGATTTACTACATGGGAAAGTATATTTTTAAAATAGAAGAGTGAGTCAAAGGTGCTCATCTTTCTATTACTAAGTTAGTAGTGCTTAGTCTCAGGAAGTCGCGGTGCACACACAAAGTCATTTTCAGCTCTCCTTGCTTGCTTTTCACATGACCTTTGTCACTCTTTCTTGTGTTCTAGCAAGTGATTTATCAGGCAGGGCCTATAGTTTTAATTCAGAGAAATGAAGAAAGAGATGACCACTTTTAAAACTTGATAAAAATGTGAACCTATTTTTCATGATGCAAAATTAAAAATCAGTTTTAGAGTATCTGTTCTTATTGTCTTCACATAACCTGTAAAACTATCCAAAAGTGCAACCAGCTCGGTTTTGCATTATTGTAAAAATTCCATTTGTGGCAACAGCGTTTTTTTAGACTTCCTGTGGTGCCTGATTCATTAACTTCTTGTTTTTTAAAGGATTACAACCACATTGGTTAAAGCTCATTTCAGTTTTGTTCTTGTACAGTCGTTTCTCTCAGCCCTTCTTAGCCCTACTTGCGATTCTGAAACCTGTTTCTTTGCTTGTGATGCCCTTACAGGAATTTGTAAGTGTTTGGGTTCGAGATCCTAGGATTCAGAAGGAGGACTTCTGGCATTCTTATATTGACTATGAGATATGTATTCATGTAAGTATGCCGTCAGTAGTCCATAGAAATCATAGTAATTTTTAGGTAGCATACATTTGATGGGATACTATGATATAATTGAAATTTATAAAAATTTTTCTAATTCAGAGAACTGAATTTGAATGATTACAATTAATGCTTGTCTCTTAAATGAAGTAGGACGATGGTTCCTAAAGTTCTTTATTTGAATTTCTTATTGTACCTTTGTTAATATTTTAATGTTTATTGCCTTCATGTATGAAGATGTGAATACATCTAAAATTCAGAAAGAGTTTTTATAGCTCATTAATGGTATTTCTTTATGATCTGTTATAGCATATTTCTGGAGACTATATTGCCTGATAAATCTTAGGTTTTGAGAGGATGTAGAGTTCTCTGGAAAAGAGATGTGCAGTGTTTTATATGTAGAACAGGAAAGTAGGAAATGAATATATGGAATTATTTTGCCTTAGTCTCAATTCTGAGTAATTAAGATAAGTAAATAACTAGAAATGATTTACTTTACTTGGAAATAGTACTGTATCATAATCTCTTGGACAGTGTTGTGTGGTGTGTCGCCTCCTCTGATTATCTTGAATAAGGGTCAGCAATCTTTTTCTGTAAAAGACCAGGTAGTAAATATCTTTGGCTTTGTGGGCCATACAGACTCTCAAAATTACTCAGTTCTGCTGTCGTAGGGTGAAAGTAGCCATAAACAATACGTAAATGAATGAGTGTAATTGTGTTCCAATAAAAATTTATTTGTGAAGACAGGTGGTGGCTGGATTTGGCCCACAGGTGTATATAGTTTATTGGCCCTTGATCATGAAGATAGTCACTCCTTTTGTCTAATTCAGTCCAGACTTTTCTTGAGAGCATAGAATGGGCTCAGATTTTATCTGTGACTGTATAGAACAGGTGAGATAAAATTTAGCCATCCTTTGATCTTCACATTGTTAATAGCTACATTGGTATATTGGGTACCCAGATACCACCCACAAAACTTCTCTCTTTTCTCCTTTCTTCCCTTTTTTCTTTCAAAGTTCCCCAACTTAGAAAATAAAGTAAAAACTCAGAATTGCTTTTTTTGATGATTGTGTTGAAGGCCATTGCCAGGGTATGCCATGTATTTTGATTTTGTTTTGGTTTTACTCATGAGGTCACACCAGATATGCATTCTGTGTGGAAAATTATAACACAAGTATGTAAGACTAAGCATTTGAAAATGAAATGAAATTCTTTAGTTGCCTTTTGACTTCCTCTAAAAAATGTGTGGGTCCTTATGACACACTTTATAGTAGGCATGAAATTTAATTATCTTCAGGGAGTTAATGAAAGTATAGATCCTTCTCTTGTACATAAATAACATGACGTGAATTCAGAAATGTCCATCTAAAACCAGAAATAATGGGTTCCACACATGTTATTTGGTGGCGGCTCTGGTGTTTCTCTGAGATGCTAATAAACTGACAATGAATAAATGTTCTTGGCTTGATAGATAGCAGAAACAAGCAACTAGATTTAGAGGAACTTAATAAATTAGTGATCTCAGTGTAGCCTGATCCTGGAGAGGCTTCTACCTACTGTTGTACGATTAGGAATGGGTGGGGAGACTGGAGAGTTCTAGTTATCCTCACTTAGATGCTGTACCCATAGAGCTTTGCAGGTAGAGAAGCTGGTGTTTAACGCACTTAAATTAACCTCAAGGGAAATGATACCAGGCAACTCCGAAGTTGTAGCATTTACTTGGAATTTTAAACTAGTGGACTGCCGAGGTGGGTAGTCCTTCATATATCCTCTCCTGAGCTTGTCCTGCAAATGAAGGACTTATAGACAGACCTTTGTCTGGTGCAGGCGCCAGATAGATCTCCAGTTATTGCATGCACAGTGATTCTGAGCAGAGAAATGAAAGGCAGTTGAACTGAACTCCATATCTGCCTGAGGTTCAAGAGGCCCTGCAGTGGCCTGGTCCCCTCTGGGGAGAGAGCACTGAGAGGATACTCACCCAGGCCTTGTTAGGGCACGAATTCTGGAGTAAACGACCTGCTGCCTGAGTCCCTAAGGGTCACGTTAGAGGGAGGCCCTGGTGTGCTTTGAAATCCACACACACAACATTATTATTATTATTATTTTTTTTTTTTTGTAAATTTATTTTACTTATTTATTTGTGGCTGTGTTGGGTCTTCGCTGCTGCGCTCAGGCTTTCTCTGGTTGCGGGGGAGCGGGGCCTACTCTTGGTTGCGGTGCGCGGGCTTCTCATTGCGGTGGCTTCTCTTGTTGCGGAGCATGGGCTCTAGGCATGCGGGCTTTGGTAGTTGCGGCACGCGGGCTCAGTAGTTGTGGCTCGTGGGCTCTAGAGCGCAGGCTCAGTAGTTGTGGCGCACGGGCTTAGTTGCTCTGTGGCACGTGGGATCTTCCCGGACCAGGGATCGAACCCGTGTCCCCTGCACTGGCAGGCGGATTCTCAACCACTGCACCACCAGGGAAGCCCCACAACGTTATTATTGTGCCACAGACTCCATGCAGTGCGTTTGCTGCCGTATTGTCCATGACAGGATTTAGGCCAGTAAGTATTTTGGGGGCAAGTCTCTTAACCTCTCTGCATCCTGAGGTTCTTTGAATTTTAGGAAGTTCAGGAATACCAGGAACTGTGCCATACATTTCATGGGAATGGTTAGGAACTAATGCACGCCATCACTGACACTTCCCAAGGAAAACAGCGGCTGGGTGCTTATTAAGTGGTAGATTGATAACAGTTTTTGAAACGATATAAATCTTGGGGGCAAAAAAATTTCCCATTTGGCAGTGTAAAGATTATGAAATAGAATTTTGAAATTAATAGGCAGAATAGAGATCTTCTTACAAAACCAACAGACAAATAAGCCAGTCTCTTGTTTTACAGAAAGGAGAAACACACATATTTACCAGCCTTGTGTTTACCCAAAGGAGAAGCATTGCTGTTTTGCTTTGGGTAGGGACTCTGAGGGTGGCTTTTTCTAAGTCTGCCTTAAGGTAGCTGGAAGGAAACCAATGTCTAGTAACTAATAATACTATTAAGAGATAACATTTGCCATGTGCATATTATCAATCCTAATAACAACAACCCTGTGAAATCGGGATGTACTATTTCATCCCCATTTTACCATTCAGGACACTGGAGTTTAAGTGACTTGCCTTATAGCAGAGCCAGGACTGGAATTTGGGTCCTCCATGCACATACTCGTCCTGTGCACCACATGTCTCTTTTTACTTGATCATGCTTCCTTGCACATCTAAGTAGAGAAGGGAAATGCTGATCTCTTGTTTAAAAGTGATTTCAGGATTCTGGGTGATTTGTGTGATCTGTGGCGATGGCCATATCAAGGACACAACAGCTTCTGCGATGTCATGTCAAGGACCAAGAGAAGGTGTTTCTAATCCCCAAAGGCTTCTCCACGGATGGATGGATGGGGTTGAATGCAGTGGATGACCCTGAGCTCTTATTGGTCATTTATTCTTCAGGATTTGTTTAATGTTTACGATTTGTCTCTGAAGGGAGTGCTAATAGGTGAGCAGGAAGCTACTTCAGGACTCAGGGAAGGGCAGGGTCATGCCTTGCCCCAGGACAACACTGCTCATTTATGTCACCTGTCTTCACGGATGCTACATTGGTGGGTTATGTGCACGATTTGAGTCTGGCATAAATGCAAATGTATTTTTGATTTTTAAAATCCTACTTTAGATGACTATTGGGGGCATATAGGGAGTTATAGATATAAGAAAAGCATTTTTTCCTCAAGTGAGGCTTATATTTTTTGTTTTCTTTAAACAGACCAATAGCATGTGTTTTACAATGAAAACATCCTGTGTACGAAGAAGATATAGAGAATTTGTGTGGCTGAGGCAGAGACTCCAAAGTAATGCATTACTGGTGTAAGTGATTTAAAGAGTATATTGAGGAGACCTTATTATTATATTCAATATTTTAAAATTTGACATGCCACTATATATAAAATAAACGACAGTGATTTACTGCATAGCACAGGGAACTATATTCAATATCTTGTAATAACCTATAATGGAAAACAATCTGAAAAACAATGGAAAACACCTGAAACTAACACAGTATTGTAAATCAACTATACTTCAATTAAAAAGTTGACATATATTAAGATATATAAAATATGAAGGATTTTGTAGGCTTTCTTCTTGATCGCAATATATAGCTTTAGTTATTTTTTTTGGCTACTGCATCTGAATTCAAAATTTATCACTTGAATTATACCAACTTGTATGAGTATTGACCATGAAAGTCCTCAAAAATGTTTAAAAATGTTTTTTCTTTAAGTTAATTGATTTTCTCACACCCTTATTACATAATATAACCATATAATATGTATATAATAGTTGTGTGCATGCACAATTTGCTTTCATTTTGAGGGATTTCTGTAACTAAACCACCTTAATTTGATGATTAAAAACATTTTTTTTCTTTCTCATAAGACAACTGCCAGAACTTCCATCTAAAAACCTATTTTTCAACATGAACAATCGCCAGCATGTAGATCAACGCCGTCAGGGTTTGGAAGATTTCCTCAGAAAGTAAGTGTGCAGAAACTTTTGCAGCCAGACGGGAGATATGAGCACAGTGCCTTGCAAGAGTTGAGTGTCCTGTGATCAAGTCGGGGAGAACATTCCTGTTTCTAAAATGCTAGTAATCTGCTCTGGAGGGACGCTCAGTAGTTCATTTCCTATATTAGAGCACCATCTTGTGGCTCATATCACACAGTGCATATTTGGGACCAAACTTTCCAGAAAGAAAACAATAAACTAATTGAATCAGATAATAAATATATACTCCCTTAAGCTATAAATCAGAGCCAAATTGCTTGGGAGTTTAGCTGACAAAAGTAAAATTTGCCAGGAAACAAATGTGCCTTATTAAAAAGGCACTTCTTAGAAATTCTCTTTATTTACAACATTTAGGATCGACAGACCAAAATCAGCTCTACGATGGGCTGCTAATACCCTTCTGAGCTCCTCTAAATGAATAGCTTAATGATACTCTTTGGAGAGAATGTTTATAAGGGAGTATTAATTGGTGTTTGAATAGTCTCAGTGGGTTATTAACTCTGGGGTACTTGGTGATGGTTGGTACTGCAGTGAAAGTGACTTGAATTCACACTGCTATAGCCTGCCAGTTCCTGGGATTAATATAGTGCCTCTGGCAGCCCCTTTTTTTCCACTCTGGAATGCTGGAATACCTACCTATCCCACGGGACAACACAGTGGTTTGCACACAGACCTTAAGGCCAGACTGCCTGGGTTCAAATCCTGCTTCTGCTACTTATTAGCTGGGGACTTGGGCAAGTTTTTACCTCCTCTGTGCCTGTGTTTGCCCATCTATAAAATGGGGTAATAATAGTATCTACTTCATAAGGTTGTGGAGAGGATTAAATCAGTTAACGAATGTAAAGCACTCACAACAGACTGACATATAATGTGTGGTATCCAAGTATCGGCCATTGTTTTAATGCACTTAAATGAAATAGCTTTGAGCTAATTTTTTTATCTTCCTATTTTGTACATAAGGAAATAGGATGAGTCCTATGACCACTAGTTAGTGGCAGGGCCCAGTCTCCTGAACTGTCTTTTTCTACTAGCTTCAGGATCTGAAGCCATCTCCTTTTGTTTCCTACACGGTAACTTTGAGCTAGCCTGAAATAATATACTGCCCTCTCCCCATATGGCTCACTCATCAGGGGTTTGGGTATTAAGTATCCACATGAATATTAACATTTACTTCTATGAGATTGATATCATGCTTTTCCTTTGAGGGGGTCATGGAGACATATAGAAACATCCAAGATTATAAATTGAGGGAGGGCCGGAAGAGAAAAAGAAGGCAGAGGAATAAAAATGACAAGAGACCAGAAGAATTGATTAACCGAGCCAAGTTCTCAGAAAACCTCACAGTGGTGTTCTTTGGGGTATCATAGGCATGACAAAGACCCAGTCAAGTTTCTTCTGCCCTTTCCCTTTGAGGATAGCTCTAATTTTAATTGTCTGTATGGGACCCAGGTGGCTAATGGCCTCTCCCTTAAGACGTGGTCCCCGCAGCCAAGTTTGCAGAGTGGCTTGTCGCTCCAGATGCTGCTCAGGGAAGCTGCAGACTGGCCATCGCCAGTGAGGCCTGGACAGAGCTAGTCAAATCCTGCAGTCCCCATAAGCGTTGGGGAGCTACGTGTTTTTGGTAGAGAAATCTCTTTATTTGAGATCAAAGGACAGCCTGTGTCTCTATATTTATGTTGCTGGTTAAGTGCAGGGCATGTGTTTTTCGACCAGGAATCACTTCATTGTTTTAAACATGACCTTTCCTTGCACAATTGGTCAACCAGATTCATGCCAGAGTGAGAGTCATTGGGCTGCAGAGGGGTTGTGCTTAGTTACTCTAGGTTGTTTTGGCATGCTGTGTCGTTTGGCAGTTTGCTGGTTGAATTTGATGCAGAGGTCATAATGGAAAGTGTTGTGGGTCAGAGGCTTGAGGAACTGGGTTCCAGGTCTCCTGTGAATCTTGGCTCCTGATTGTTTTCTGGCTCTTCGACCTTGGAAAAGTCACTTCATTCCTGTGAGCCTTGGTTTGCTAGAAAGAATGCAATAATGTAACACATGTATTGCCGACCTCATGGGTAGTTAAGTCATTCAGAGGATGGCTTGGAAAGGACTCTGCAAACCTATTTATTAAGTGACTGCTTTGGACCAGGCTGGGTACTGGGGATATAGGACTGCACAAGATGGACACATATCCTTGACCTCTTGAAGCTTCCATTCTAGAGGGAAGCAACTATATATACATACCAGGGTTGGCTAGATTCATTAAAATTGGATCTGGATTACCATCCAGAAGTCAAATCATGAAACGGACACCAAGTTCTCTTGTGATGTTATTTGTTCCATTATGGTCTGTGAACATTAGTCTCCAAGTGATGAGTTTCACATTAAAAATGAAAGCTGGTGCTTCTACGTGGTTTGAACCTGAAGGAAGTCTAATACCACACGGTTGGATTCAGTCCTGAATGCCCTGAATACTGTGGCCCTTCCAATCCTCCCCACCTTCTTTTCTGTGCCCCTCAGATTCTGATGCATAGTCTTCATGTTCTTTGTCTAGTTTGTGTAGAAATAGCAACCTCGCATGTCTTTGCCCCGGGTACACCCCCTCTGTCACCCCAGTCTAAGTCCACTTTGGGAAACTGGATGTGACATGCAACTCAGCCATCTGTGTCCTGACCCCACCTTGATGTCCTCTGAGGCCCTGTTGGTTACCCATTAAGTAGGGCCACCGTTAGTAGCCTGTACCTTGTTTGTAGAGCACTTTCGGAACTTGAGAGGGAAACACCACAGCATTAAAATGTGAAACATGCCTGTGTTGTAGATTTTTAGCAGGTATTTTTAAAACTTGGTTTTTAGGTAAGTTTTGAAGTTATGAACTAAGAGCGCTATATATGTTCAAACCCTTTGAAACCAAAATGCTGCTGTCTCTGTGCATAGGTGTGTGTCTGTAATACAAATATATATTTTTTCCATTTTAAGGTCATTTGTGAAGTAATACATAATTAATAGCAAAGTACATATCCAGGCCAGTCTTCATAGAGGAATTAGAAAGTTGTTTCTTTGCCAGGATATCAAATAAGAGTAATTTATACTATTTTATTGAACACTGGCTACGTTTAGCTTTTTACATGCTTTATCTCAATACTTACAACGTTAGGAGTCAGGTTTCATCTCAATTTTATAGACAAGGAAATTATAAGAAAGGTAGAGGCACTATATTAATCCCAGGAACTGGCAGGTTTATAATTAGAACTCTTAAATGCTAGCTAAATTTGGTCAGTATGATTGTGAGATTTTTCAAATATATTCATTTTTCCTCAGTCTTGGCTATAATCTCCCTTTTGGGGCTCCCCCCGCCCCCCGGCTACTTCTAAATTGTAAGTCACTTTTACTAATAGTGATGAAAAAAGAAGTTATAGACTAAATTATAAACTCTGTTGGTAAGTCTCTAACTATGAAATTGGCATTCCTACTAATTTTTTACATTTGATTGCTATCACACATGGGAGCCAGCTTTCCTTTACTGAATCCACCCCATTAATATAACTACATGTACCTTACAATGTAGACTTTTGTATTATGGTTTTGTATTTCTTAAAAATTTAAGGAATTGAATAAAAAAATTTTTTTTGCAAAAGGATACCATGGAAACACTACAGCTAGTTTTATACACACACACACACACACAATTTTTATAAGACTTTGTGTTCAATAGAGGGCACCACAGCACAGATCATGAGTGTCTTCAATGAAGATTTGTAGGTTTTATTTTTTTCTCATGGTAAGAGGTAAACAGGCTGAATTAATTTTTTTTTCCTACATCAAACTGCTAACCTTCCACACGCTATACAGATGTGTATACATATCATTATATTGGGTTCAGTAGACTCAGGGCATCCTTAGTTAGGATTACATGGTTTTGCATAGCTATATATATTCTCAGCTGAACCAATATATAATACACCTAATAAAATCACATTGAGGAAAACCAGATTTTCAGCTGTGTTTAATTCAAGAAAAAACAGGTTTTGCTTTGTTTAATTTAAAAGTTGGTATGGAGAAAGGAATAACTTTTGACTTGTGTTGTAAATATCCTTTCAGAAATTCCTTTAAAATTGTAGAGGCTATTTTTTGTTCCTTTTATAAAGGCTTGAAAATTGTATACATTTATTTTTATGGAGGCTTATAAAGATGACATTTTATTGACTGTTTTACAAAGTACTCTTTATATTAAGTTTGAAGTTGATTTTCTGCTGTTAGATTTGTTGGTGGAAAATGTGGCACAAGTATGACTAAGGTAAAAATAAGGTTTAATATTATGATGGCAGTCACAACACTCTCTGATATATAATAAACCAGATATTACTTAAAATGAACTAATTATGCTCACTGAACCGGATGGGAAAACACTCTAAAAATTTTGTATTTTTAATTTTGGAATGAAATACGGGACTGAAAATAAAAATCCTAAATACAATAAAAAAGTATTTTTGCTTATTTAAAACTCATACCCATGGAGTACGGTGGCATAAATTTAGCCAATCAGACAGAAGCAATTCAAAAAACCTAAACTGTGCCTGGCAGATGTTTCTGAACTCAGGGCCTGTGTGGGTGTTCAGATGTTCCCTGAACATCCTTCTCCCAGTTCAGAATTGTGAGCTGGGTGTGCCGGGCTCCCTCTGGCTGTTCACCTGTGTGTCCTCCAGATGGCAGTATTAAGCAGAAAAGAAAACACTGGGAAATGAGTCTAATGCACAGTAAAATTGGAAATTGAATTATAGCTCAAGAAAAAGGACAGTAGCCTTGAGGTCCCGATCAACCTGGACTCGATCACTTTTGTTTGCTGTACCCATGTGTTAGGTTACTAGCAAGTTAATACCAGTGTGTGACCAGTTCAAGGCTCAGTAGAATTGCTTTAGACATGAAATAAAGCTAAAATGAATTTGTGTCCAGTATCATTGGCATTAGTGCTCATTACTTTTGTGGTGTAATGCCTCGAACCATCTAAAATCAATTTTAAAGATTACCCATTATTTTATCAAGAAAATACATTTCCAACAGAAACAAAGCAGTAAGTATAAGCCTATGAACAGTTACTTGTAACATCGCTGGCAGGAAACCACTGACAAAAGGACACAGGAAGCACTCCGTTCAAACTTCACAGCAAATGCAAGGTAAATATTAATGGGTCGTTGCTATATAAATCTTCTCTTGATTTGAAGCATTTAAAACAAGAGTGGTAAACATTTATAAAGGTAGAAAATAAATCTCAAAGAGTAGTAAAAGGGATTTACTACTTTACTCCTTATACTTGGTAAATTAATCTTTATCATGTGATATGGTCATCTTCTGAGGGCACCCAGGGCAGAGGACATGGAGGGAGTGTAAATATTTAACTGCTTTGCTTGAGACTTTGCCTTTTAAAAAGGCACAAAGGTTTTCCTTTTCCTTTTAGTAGGTCAGTAAAGAATATTTCTCAAACTACATTTGTAAGCTTATTTGAAGCAAAGAGGACAGCTAGATTTTGGTTTTGATACTGGGCATTTTTAGACGCTCGCCTTCTTGAAGAAATAATTCTGTTTTCTTTGGAAGAGAAGGAAATATTCCAGTGACCTTGGATTTTTAGTAAATTGATATGAATGGCCAAAAGAGATTTACTTATCTAATTACTTGTTTAAAAAATGCAGAATATAAACTAAGTTTTGTTTGGTATGAAATACATACTCTATTTTTCATAGATCTCTATATGAAAAATCCCATGTTGGACAGAATTATACTTGGGTTTCAGTGTTTCAGTTGTGTCCCCTATATCTGGTTTTAGTGTCTGTGTTATATCATTATCGAGCTATTAATAGAGACTAAATTATCATACATCAAAATCTTCGCTAAAAAGAGAAGACCAGTTTTTTTTTTAAATATAAGGGTATTCTTTGACATGCATTTCAGAAAAAGACACATTCACTGCTAATATGAATTTGAGCACGTGCAGATTTTGCTACAGGGCAGTTTTTCATTCTCCATGCAGTTCTGATGCACCTGCTGAAATTTGTAATCTCTTTGTAAACTTTGATCTTGCATGTGGGAAGGCTAGTATGTACTTATTACAAAATTATCATACTTTAATTACATATATGGTAAAATTGGCTGGGAGCAACTTTATTTAGGGACTCATTTTAAAATAGATACGCAGTGCTGCTGAAGATTTTGTAGAAATTTCTAGTCAATCTTAAGTATTCAAAAAAGCCACCTCTCAACGAGCCCTTGTGAACATGTATATAAGCATCCTCGTAAAGTGTGAAAATGTAAGACATGCTGAGAAATCTATTGACTTTTCAGTATAGTTTTTAATAGTCGTTGAAAGTTTTGATGTTTCATGACAGCCTAGCCAATAAAGATCACAGAATTGACATGCTGGTTGGCAGTAAATTTTTTAAAAGCAGAATAAATTTCTGTGACTATCTAAGCAAAGTATTTCCATAATTAATCCACATGGTCACAACAGATGGTTAAACTGAAGAAATGTCCTTGAAGTTATTCTTTTAACAGATGTTAACTATTAGCTTCATGTTTTTACTCACCTAAATTTCCAAATAATCGAATAAAAGTTAACATATGCTTTCATCCCTTTAATAGGAAGAGTCGCAATTGATGCCAGGTTTGCCATAGAAGAGAAATTACTTCAGTGGCACATTTCTAATGTTTTTTCTCTTTCCCACCCTATAATTGTCCATCCCCGTCCACTGGTCATGTCTCCTTTTTTCTTTTACATAGGGTCCTACAGAATGCACTTCTGCTTTCAGATAGCAGCCTTCACCTCTTCCTGCAAAGCCATCTGAATTCAGAAGACATCGAGGCATGTGCTTCCGGGCAGACTAAGTACTCCGTAGAAGAAGCAATTCACAAGTTTGCCTTGATGAACAGACGTTTCCCTGAAGAAGAAGAAGAAGGAAAAAAAGAAAATGATATAGATTATGATTCGGAAAGGTATTTCCTTGCATTTTGATTTAATGTATACGTATTTATATAACACATCGTGCACATATGCGTGTGTATAGATATATACACACACTCCACTTTTTTGTTGATGTAATACTAAGATAATGAAAAAATTAATTGAGATTTCATTGAGCTGTGACAGTTCATCATAGAAGTCTTCACACACACCTCCACACTGAATTAATGAATGCAGTAGAAATTCAATTATCTGCATTCTGATTATGTGACTTTCATTTAGTCAGACTTGAATTATTCGCGTTTAAATTATCTAGCTAAAAAAATATCCAACTGCACTCCAAATGGCTAATTAAAAGTCCAAATTTCCTGTCTCTCTCTGTGACTGGAGATAATTAAAGTTCTCCTCTGTTACTCAGGCTTTGAGTGTGTTGTGAAAACCAATTTCCTCTTTTTATTATTTTCCCCCTCTCTTCTTTTCCAGTTCATCCTCTGGGTTTGGACACAGTAGTGATGACAGCAGTTCACACGGATGTAAAATGAGCACAGCTCTGCAGGAATCCTGAAAAATAATTCTAATGTTACCATTTTAGGAATAGCAAACTGTGTCCAGTCATAGAGCAGAAAGCTTGCTAATAATATATTCTTACCTAAAGCTCACTGTCATATTAAGTATTTAAATTCGTAAAGATGTTGTGTTGTTTATTAGTGGTATTTTTATGTTGTCCTATTTTGGCTAAGCTTCTGTAAAAAGCTAAAAGCCAGTGAATGCAGTATTCTCCTTGATAGGCGCACGCTATTGGTAAAACAAGATCCTGCCCTCAAATGAAATGATTTATATGTTTAAAAAAACCTAGTTGGCTTTATTGCATTTTAAAAGATAGGTAAATAGGTAGCATTTGAAATCCAGATAGAGCATTCCTTCTTGTATCACTGGGGCAGTGTTAGCATAAACACAGCAGGTATGGTCTTAGCCACTACGAAGACTTTCGGCACAGACCAGAATGCCTCTCTCAGACAGGCAGCTGGAATTCTGTGGGTACCTCCCCTGCACTGGGAAAACACTTACTTTTGGGGTGGTTGATTGAAATATTTTAAGAGTGTTTAACCTTTCCAGTATTCTATTTCACACGTGAATGGAAAATGTATCTTATGAATAGAGAGACATGTTAAAATAATGTTTACATCTTAGAGAAGAAGCCCAGAAATAGCACTAGTCATTTTGCTTATATTTGCAATATATAGATTCAGAAATACATTTTCATTGTCCAAAATCAGCTTTAACACATGGTTTCTGGAAACAAATCATTTGTTTTCATTATCTGTGTGTAATTAGAATTATAGGTTCATGATCTATTTTCTGACTTAATGTGCAATTTCTTATCACTAGATAACTTTCAGTGTCAGTGACAGTTGCTTGTTACTTTTTTAAGTTAAAAGTAGGATCTTATAAAAATTAATAAATTTTGCCAGTAAATATTCCCATAATTTAGAAAAGGATATGAACTTGCTAATTTCAGAATTAATTATTCATTTCTAAAAAGTCCTTTCTTTTAAGGCATTTGCCTGAGCATCTATAAATGCTTATTTTATAAAGCATTAATTAAATGTTTTTTTTCTTTTTTTAGTGGCCCAAAGATTAAATGTCTTAGATAAAGTACATTGAACTTCAAACTTTCAGATAAAGCAGCATTTTCTTGAGATAATTGTTCAAGTTTCTTCCTGTTGAATGGTACAAAATATCTCTGAAATTAACAGGAAGATATTTTTACATAACCGGTATAACTTGTTGCTTTAATTAAATATTACCTCACCTCATTTTATTTTAACTAGGAGTTTAAAAGTATTATTTAAAGAGCCTTTGAAATGCTTGTAACTAAGAACCAACAGAAAAAAATTAAATTTAGAATACGCATGATCTCCTTAATTTCGCCTTTTTGTTTTTTGTTTGCTCTAAAACATTATTGAACTTTTCGTAAATATTTTGATTTAAGGTATCTTGGATCTTGTTACTTTGTCATCTAAGACTCATTATTTTAATACAGGGGGAAAAAAAGATTAAGCAATTTCTTTTTATCTTGCTAACATGTAAAGTTTGCCATCCAGTCATTTGAATGTGATCCCTAGGTCCTTGGCAATACGTATTTGCATTCACGTTATTTCTGTTTTACTGCAGTTTTGAAAAGCATATAACGTGCCACCAATCGTCATGTGATTTTTAGATGATGTAACTATAGCTATCAAAATTGATATTAAGTAATGCCTGATACTGTGATATGTAAACTTCATGAGATCTTCATTTTCACATTAAACATGAAAAAATCAACTTCAGTTTGTTGGATCGCTTATTTTATACAAGAGAATATATTTCTTCTGTCTTAGATCTAAATTCAGTGTGTTTCTGAATGATTAGTAATTTTTAATGAATAATTTTGGTAAAATTTGGTTTCACATTCACTGTAGTTGTGTACATTTAAGGCGTTTAGCCTTGGTTTGGTTGTTTTGATATCTAAGCACTGGCTTCTTTAAACTGATTTCCTGCAGCTGAGATATTTAAATGAACTTCAGCCCCCAATGGCTTTCTTGTTTTGTTCAAGTCTCTTATTTTTCTCCACCATATTTTTATAAAGCTTTCTTTAGAAAAAGAAAACAATTACTTAAATAACTAAATAGCATAGATGTTTATTTAAAACTATTTTAAATGTAACAGATTTAAAGAATTCTAATCCTGGTTGCTTTATGATTTACATACAAAAAACTGTATTTCCCTGGCTAATTCTTAAAGGGCACAGTTACTCACCTATAAAGATAGTTTATGTGTTCTGTTTGAGAACTGGTTTTATATATAACCTAAAGGTGTCAACAATGAAAGTCAATAACCCGTTACTTAGGGCTTCTTTTAAAGTCTCACTTGGAAGAAAGTGATTTAAATTCTAGTTAAAATTTCAAGTTTTAAAAATTACTAAGGAAAAACAGAAATGTTAATCTTTAAGTAGTTATGTCCCTTAAGATATTAAATATCTTGCAGGAGCTTTTTAAGCCTAGTTCACATTTTACTAAGTAATTAAATACAAACAAGTGATACGCAATAACCTTACTATAGTCTGGTAAAAAAAATAAAATTTCTTTTATGGCTATTAAGAATTTAAACAAATTCATTTAGCCTAGCCACAATTACCATTATATCCCAACAGTAAACTGAATGTTGTTTTGAACTCAGTTTATGTTTTTTGGTGCCTTAAGGAGTCGTTATTGAGCTACTGTGGTACAAATAAGGTTTTCAGTATTTCAGCTATACAGGAAGACCCTTTTCCATGAAAGGCCTCTAAAATTTTAAGATAAAAATAACAAAAGTTAATTCTATTTCTAAATAGTTTTCCTCTTAATATTTAAATCACTTAGTTGGTATCCTATGAATACAATGCAGCATCTTTTCAATGTAGGAACAATTTATTTCAATACAATTTTCTGCTTTTGTTTGGAATATAGACCTTTATTATATATATAATATATATACATATATTTTCAAATACACAAAGCTGTCTGAAATTAGTTATTGCAGTTTGACAGTCAAAGCATAGATACAATTTCCTTTGCACATAAAGGTCACAAGAAATTAATACATTTTAGTAGAATGGAGTTCAAAAAGTTTAGGACGTAAATAAGCAACAATTTCTTTAAGTTTGAAGTATTTACAAAGGATTTTGGCTCTATTCTTTGCCATATGCAGCTCACAAACGAGTCACCATTGTTCCTTTAAGTCAGGCACAATTGCTCTTCACTCTTGCTGGAAACTTTTCTAGATCATTGTTATGAACAGTGCATTGGACACTAATTTATTTTAGCTGCGCAAACTCTGGTAGTGACCCTTTTCTCTTTCTCCAAAATTCCAAAGACTTGTTTTCAAAAGATAGGAAACGAGAAAAAAAATTAAGCTACAATTTTCTGCGGAATTTAAACTCTGGTCTAAAGACACTATGCAAATGGTTTATGCTAAAGAGGAAAATACCCTTTCTCCCCCGACGAGAAGTGTAGACGCATCCAAAGCCCCACACCGCTTGTCTTTGCCGCTAGAGGCACAGCACGGGCATAACTTGCGGTTGTGTTTTTGCTTGTTTCTTACCTCTGGGCCTTCTTTATAGCTCTGCCCCCCACCCCACCGGCGGCGGCGCTCCCGCGGCGGCACCCGGGCCGCCTGTTGGCTGCAGCGCCCGGCCGGCTCGCGCACACTCCCCGCGTTGCGACTCGCACACGCGCGCTCCCGCTGCCTCCCGCCCTGGCCGCTCCGCGGGCGGCGGCGGCGGTGACTGGGTGGCAGGTAGCGAGCCAGTCGGCCTCGGTCCGGTAACCCATGGCAACCGCCCTGGTAACCCATAGCAACTGCGCGGCGGAAAGAAAAGGGGGGGGCGGGAACCCGGGTGGAGGGGGGCGGCGGGTGGTGAGTGGGAACAACAACCGCAAAAGGACAGGATTTACAGCACCGACCTGCAGCGCCCCCTCCCCTGCCCACCTGCCTCGAACGAGGGCACCGCGAGGCCCCCTTCCCGGCGTTAGAATGACAGCTTGGCGGCTTGAGAAAAAAAAAAAAATAATAATGCAGAGGGGCCTGGGGTGGTGGGTTTGGTGCAGGAGGGAGCTTTGAATACCGATGACCCCCTGGGGCCTCCGGGTTCAGTCGTCTCCGGGGCCCCGCTGGTTTGGCAGCGCGCGTGGAGCCGGCCCCCGCCTCTCGGGTGGGTTTCGGGCTTAGCTGGGTCAGGGCGGCCGGGCCGGGGAGACGGCGGCGGCCGTTCTCAGTCTAGGGCTGGACCCGAGTCTTTGTTCTGCAGATGCTCGCGCGGCACTGCGGTCTCCGCCCCGCCGCCCGGCCCGAGAAGGGGCGACGACGCGCCGCCGGCGCGGGTGTGGTTCAGGCCTAGAGCGGCCCGGAGCGTCCCGGGGTCGCGGCGGGGTTGGGGCCAAGCCCACGCGTTGCGAAAGTTTTACCTGCGTACGCATCGCACACATTAGTCGACCCCTTTCTCCTCTAGTCTCCCCAGAACCCTAAATAAAACCTGCGGGTGGGCGCGCCGTCGCGTTAATCCGTTAATCTGTCTGGGAAGGGAGCGGACCGACGACGCTTGGTGTCGGGACTGGCTCCCCGGGGAAGAAGCGCGTGCCTCTGGGTCCAGAAACGGCCCTGGGTCAGGGTTTAATGTGTGTGTGTGGGAGGGTGGGGGACGTATAGGGAGAGACAAGTCCCTCACCCCATCAGGCTCGGAGCCCGGAGGCCGAGCTTCCTTTACCCTGGAAAAAAGCGCGCGGCCAGTGGCGACCCGATGCAAGGCTGCGGGAGCACAGAGGGGGGCGCTGCCGGGCCAGCGCGGTGGCCCGGCGGTCCGCGGCAGAACGCGCCGCCTGGGGTCTGGCTAGCTGTCTGTGTGGTGGCGTGGTGGCGTGGTGTTAGGGCTCCCAAGTGGAAAGAACCCACGCCTCACACAGCTTTCCGTCGGTGCTTGGGAGCATCATCTGCTCGCTTGTGTATTCGCAGAACACCCAGCCCTCAAAAGGATGATGCAGGAAACACAACCGGAACAAGTTCCATTGGATACAGAGTGCCTAGGTACTTAAAAAGTCCACTCCACCGGGAAGTGTAGTGCGGTGAAGAGAGAGGGCACTGGACGCCTATAGTTCTAGGTCTAAATCTAACTAGTTGTGATTCCAGGTGCATTTTGATGTTTTAAGAAGGATAAGGCCCAGATAATTTTTGAAGTCCTTTGAGATTTAATCCTCAATTATTCTCCCTCTGTAGGTGTGTGCCAGTTACAAATACAAATAGCAAAGCCTACACAAAGACCTGCACAAGTATAACATATATTTGTACAATATATGGTCCTGAAAAGGTGAGTAGATCAGCAGTGTTTTATATATCTAATACTTTTACTGGTAAACAAAAGGGAAACTGGCTAAAGAATCCTATTTTAATCCTTTCATAAGGAAAAGAATCTTCTGAATATATGCTTTTGTTGCCACAGATCGTAGGGAAACTTGGTTTATTTTCACAAACGTGCACGTTCTGGGCTCTGCTGCCTACTGGGCACCAGGTACAAAGGAGACTGTAAACTCTCAGACCTGTGTAAACTGTAAAAGATAGCTTGCCTGCCCTGGGATCCATTCAGTACAATCCCAGCCCTCTGCATAGTGGTGTACTGGGAGCCCTGTGCTGTAGTTTAATTTTTTTTTTTTTTTTTTTAACAAAAGCAATTACAGAAAAGTGCAAATTTAACGTGTGACATTTAACATTTTGCTGTGGCAGGCAGCCTCCACTTAAATGGGGCCTTTCTGCAGAACAACAGGAGCCAAAAGGCCTTGTGTCATGGAGTAATGTAAGACACAATCTGGGCTGCAAATGCACAATGAATCGGGAAGGATTTATGTAATTAATTGACCAGTCTTAACCTGTTATCGTGATGTAAGGAATTTGGAACTCATTAATTTGGGTTCTGACAGATTTCATATTAGAGCTGGCAAATATGGATTGAGCCTCTTATTCTTGTAGCAGCTGGAATTTCCATGACAGTGAGGATTAGTGAAGAAGACCTATTGCTGGAGTCAAACTGCCTCTTTGTAATCAGTAGCCCTGCTCTGTATTAAAAGGATAATGGGGAAAAAAAAAAAGTAAGAAAAAAAAAAAAGGAAAAAGCATATTACCTGGCTGAAGGAGCGGAAGGGGCTGGTGCTCACACTGCTGGTATGTGTATTGAGCTCAAGCATCTGCAGTTGAATGAAAACATTAATTTCAATCATAAAGTTAGCTGGTTTCTCAAGCACCCTGAGAGCATGTGAAGGTAGAAGGGTCTCAGGGTCAGGTTTAGTATAGTTGTCAAAGTTAAAAGGGATTAAAAGATGGAGGCTTTGAATTTCCTCTGTGTGCACACAGAAATGTATGAAGAAGGACATAGAAGTCTTATGAGGGGCAAATGGCATTTTCTGAATATCATATCCACAAATGAGCGATTCAGAGCCCTGAAGGAGAAACTGGCTTTCTCAGGAGCCACACTGACTGTCTCCTAGTCAGAGCTCCTTCGTGGACCTCATGAAACCCAGAATTCACATAATGAGCAGTTCGTCGATAATCTAATTTGTGTCCTTTTCACAGAATACGATGTTTAATGAATCACCCATTTGGAACTCTCTAGTTTCTTCTTTGAGATTTTAAGAAAATCCAGTAGAAATCTAACTTTCATTTTCACCCTCCTTGATAACCAGAAGAATGCTAGGTTGGAAAAAAGTTCCAAGATTAAACTAAATGCTTTTTCTTTTCCTTTCTTTCACAATAGGTTTCCCCAATTACTGTGCAACGTGATAAGGTTAAATAACAACTGCCATAAGGATCATTAATACAGGAAGATAAGCAAAGTTGCACGTTTAAAACATTTTCAGGGTACCATTTGCCTCCTTCTGCTAATGCAGAATACAAGCACTGCATGTTTAACTTTTTAGACATAAAGCCCAGTTGACCTTTTCTAGTATGTTATTCATACTAGAATATTCATAAATACTCTTCAAAGTTGGATACTGACTGCTCTTGAAATATGTTTTAAAATTTGTATATTACTTAAAAAATTTTCCAAACAACTTTAATTTTAATATAAGAAATATTGTTACAGTGTGAATCTTTGCAAAAACGAAAGGATTTCCAATCTCCTCTCCCGCTTTTTTTGCTGTCTTGATTCCAACCAAATTCCAAAGTAAAGAATTTTTTTTTAATTTAGTGATAATGGGATATGATCTAGCAGTGAAGTGCTTGATACAAAGATTTGTTTTGTGATTATCTTGTTAAGGTGTGATTTCTTCAGCTTTGGTTCCATTTAAGTGCATGCATAAAGACTGGAAATTTGCATCAGTATATTAATGTTATCCTTCACTTTGAGAGCAAAAAAAGAGCTAGTAGTTGTTGTTGGTATTATTATTTCAGTGGGAAGTCTGTGAAGATAAACAATTGATATCAGCAAGACTTGGATAACTAGTATAAACCTTGACAAGGGCGATTAATAATGTATATAAACACACTTCAAATTTGTATACACCATCTCAGCTCTCACCTAGGGATTTCTTTGTATTTTTTTAAAAGGGTAATTTGTAAGTTGACAATTACAAGGTTATCAGCTCATGTGCTGTATGTACTGTTTATATATTGGAGGTATGGAATGGACACTTTGAAGTGTGATTTAGCCAAGAGGGTGTTGACAGGAGGGAAGTCTAGTGAACGGGGTTCTGGCTCTGCCACTAACGTATACCCAAAGGCAGCTCCCACCCTCTGTAGACTGCAGTTTCCTCATCAGTACAATAAGAAGACAATACAGAATGTCTTTAAAGGTGTTAACAAGGGTTATTGAAAGAAAGAAAGAAAGAAAGAAAGAAGAAAGAAAGTAAAAGAAAGTGGGAAGAAGGAAGGAAGGAAGAAAGAGAGGGCAGAGGTTTTCATGGTCTATTATTTCTGCAGGACTTCTCAGTGCCTTTCATATGTTGATATACAGTGAGTGAGTGAGAAAGAGAGTGTGTGTGTGTGTGTGTGTGTGTGGTGGTGGGGGGATACTGTTTTTTAAAACCGTATCCAAGAAGACAATAAAAATTTTATGATCTTTTGAATCTATAATACTTTGGATTCCTTCCCAGAATGGTTAAGGGACACTTGTGTTCATCCTAAGTGTTCCTGAGGCCAAGGTGTGAGGGATGTGTGGACATCACCAAATGAGAAGGAATCCCCTTCTGAGACTACGTTCTGTAAAGAGGCAGGGAGTATGGTGTTAAGTTTAAATCTTAGGTTCACTGCCTAAAGATGAGTGACTTGGGGCAGGTCCCTCAACCTTTTGGAGTTTGTTTCTTCATTTACCACATGAAGATAATAATACAACCTGAGAGCAGGTGTGAGGTGCTGATGAAATCACTGCGTGTTCCCGGTACTTGGAAGGGTCTTTTCATTTCCCCTCCTATGCCTTCTTGCTTGGCTAATTTCTCCTTTTCAGGACTCTGATGAAATGCCTCCTGGTGCAGATGCCCACTCTGACCACACCCTCTACAGAGCAGGGATGCTTGCAGTGTTTTCTGGGCAGGACCTGCCTCACATTCGCACATGCTTTTCTGGCAGCACCCATCCCCCTGTGCTGCATCGTTGTTCACCCATCTTCTCTTCAGGCAGTAGCCCCCGGAGGGCGAGGACTGCATTTTATCTCTGACCCGCCCCGCCCTCCCAGCGCCAGCCACAGTTTAATAAGGAGCACGTTCCAGAGTCAGGGATGAATTACTGTCCTACGTAGGACCCTTCTTCTTTTTTTTTTTTTTTTAATTAATTTTATTTATTTATTTGTTTATTACATCTTTATTGGAGTATAATTGCTTTACAATGGTGTGTTAGTTTCTGCTTTATAACAAAGTGAATCAGCTATACATATACATATATCACCGTATCGCCTCCCTCTTGTGTCTCCCTCCCATCCTCCCTATTCCACCCCTCTAGGTGGTCACAAAGCACCGAGCTGATCTCCCTGTGCCATGCAGCTGCTTCCCACTAGCTGTCTATTTTACATTAGGTAGTGTATATATGTCCATGCCACTCTCTCACTTCGTCCCAGCTTACCCTTCCCCCTCCCCATGTCCTCAAGTCCATTCTCTGCGTCTGCGTCTTTATACCTGTCCTGCCCCTAGGTTCTTCAGAACCATTTGTTTTTGCATACGGTATTTGTTTTTCTCTTTATGACTTACTTCACTCTGTATGACAGTTTCTAGGTCCATCCACCTCACTACAATAACTCAATTTTGTTTCTTTTTATGGCTGAGCAATATTCCATTGTATATATGTGCCACATCTTTATCCATTCATCTGTTGATGGACACTTAGGTTGCTTCCATGTCCTGGCTATTGAAAATAGAGCTGTAATGAACATTGTGGTACGTGACTCTTTTTGAATTATGGTTTTCTCAGGGTATATGCCCAGTAGTGGGATTGCTGGGTCGTATGGTAGTTCTGTTTTTAGTTTTTTAAGGAACCTCCATACTGTTCTCCATAGTGGCTGTATCGATTTACATTACCACCAACAGTGCAAGAGGGTTCCCTTTTCTCCACACCCTCTCCAACATTTATTGTTTCTAGATTTTTTGATGATGGCCATTCTGACTGGTGTGAGGTGATACCTCACTGTAGTTTTGATTTGCATTTCTCTAATGATTAGTGATGTTGAGCATCCTTTCATGTGTTTGTTGGCAATCTGTATATCTTCATTGGAGAAATGTCTATTTAGGTCTTTTGCCCATTTTTGGGTTGGGTTGTTTGTTCTTTTTGATGTTGAGCTTCGTGAGCTGCTTGTAAATTTTAGAGATTAATCCTTTGTCAGTTGCTTCATTTGCAAATATTTTCTCCCATTCCGAGGGTTGTCTTTTCGTCTTGTTTATGTTTTCCTTTGCTGTGCAAAAGCTTTGAAGTTTCATTAGGTCCCATTTGTTTATTTTTGTTTTTATTTCCATTTCTCTAGGAGGTGGGTCAAAAAGGATCTTGCTGTGATTTATGTCATAGAGTGTTCTGCCTGTGTTTTCCTCTAAGAGTTTGATAGTGTCTGGCCTTACATTTAGGTCTTTAATCCATTTTGAGTTTATTTTTGTGTATGGTGTTAGGGAGTGTTCTAATTTCATTCTTTTACATGTAGCTGTCCAGTTTTCCCAGCACCCCTTATTGAAGAGGCTGTCTTTTCTCAATTGTATATTCTTGCTTCCTTTATCAAAAATAAGGTGACCATATGTGCATGGGTTTATCTCTGGGCTTTCTATCATGTTCCATTGATCTGTATGTCTGTTTTTGTGCCAGTACCATACTGTCTTGATTACTGTAGCTTTGTAGTATAGTCTGAAGTCCGGGAGCCTGATTCCTCCAGCTCCATTTTTCTTTCTCAATATTGCTTTGGCTATTTGGGGTCTTTTGTGTTTCCATACAAATTGAAATTTTTTTCTTGATCTGTGAAAAATGCCATTGGTAGTTTGATAGGGATTGCACTGAATCTGTAGATTGCTTTGAGTAGTATAGTCATTTTCACAATGTTGATTCTTCCAATCCAAGAACATGGTATATCTCTCCATCTGTTAGTATCATCTTTAATTTCTTTCATCAGTGTTTTATAGTTTTCTGCATACAGGTCTTTTGTCTCCTAAGGTAGGTTTATTCCTAGGTATTTTATTCTTTTTGTTGCAATGGTAAATGGGAGTGTTTCCTTAATTTCTCTTTCAGAGTTTTCATCATTAGTGTATAGGAATGCAAGAGATTTCTGTGCATTAATTTTGTATCCTGCTACTCTACCAAATTAATTGATTAGCTCTAGTAGTTTCCTGGTAGCATCTTTAGGATTCTCTATGTATAGTGTCATGTCATCTGCAAACAGTGACAGTTTTACATCCTCTTTTCTGATTTGGATTCCTTTTATTTCTTTTTCTTCTCTGATTTCTGTGGCTAAAACTTCCAAAACTGTGTTGAATAATAGTGGTGAGAGTGGACAGCCTTGTCTTGTTCCTGATCTTAGAGGAAATGGTTTCAGTTTTTCACCATCGAGAACAATGTTGGCTGTGGGTTTGTCATATATGGCCTTTATTATGTTGAGGTAAGTTCCCTCCATGCCTACTTTCTGGAGGGTTTTCATCATAAATGGGTGTTGAATTTTGTCAAAAGCTTTTTCTGCATCTATTGTGATGATCTTATGGTTTTTCTCCTTCAATTTGTTAATATGTTTTATCACATTGATTGATTTGCATATATTGAAGAATCCTTGCATTCCTGGGATAAACCCCACTTGATCATGGTGTATGGTCCTTTTAATGTTCTGTTGGATTTTGTTTGCTAGTATTTTGTTGAGGATTTTTGCATCTATGTTCATCAGTGATATTGGCCTGTAGTTTTCTTTCTTTGTGACATCTGTGTCTGGTTTGGTATCAGGGTGATGGTGGCCTCGTAGAATGAGTTGGGGAGTGTTCCTCCCTCTGCTATATTTTGGAAGAGTTTGAGAAGAATAGGTGTTAGCTCTTCTCTAAATGTTTGATAGAATTCGCCTGTGAAGCCATCTGGTCCTGGGCTTTTGTTTGTTGGAATATTTTTAATCACAGTTTCAATTTCAGTGCTTGTGATTGGTCTGTTTATATTTTCTATTTCTTCCTGGTTCAGTCTCGGAAGGTTGTACTTTTCTAAGAATTCGTCCATTTCTTCCAGGTTGTCCATTTTATTGGCATATAGTTGCTTGTGGTAATCCCTCATGATCCTTTGTATTTCTGCAGTGTCAGTTGTTACTTCTCCGTTTTCATTTCTAATTCTGTTGATTTGTGTCTTCTCCCTTTTTTTCTTTTTGAGTCTGGCTAATGGTTTATCTTCTCAAAGAACCAGCTTTTAGTTTTATTGATCTTTGCTATTGTTTCCTTCATTTCTTTTTCATTTATTTCTGATCTGATCTTTATGATTTCTTTCCTTGTGCTAACTTTGGGGTTTTTTTATTCTTCTTTCTCTAATTGCTTTAGGTGTAAGGTTAGGTTGTTTATTTGAGATGTTTCTTGTTTCTTGAGGTAGGATTGTATTGCTATAAACTTCCCTCTTAGAACTGCTCTTGCTGCATCCCATAGGTTTTTGGTCGTCGTGTTTTCACTGTCATTTGTTTCTAGGTATTTTTTGATTTCCTCTTTTGATTTCTTCAGTGATCTCTTGGTTATTTAGTAGTGTATTGTTTAGCCTCCATGTATATGTATTTTTTACAGATTTTTTCCTGTAATTGATATTTAGTCTCATAGCATTGTGGTTGGAAAAGATACTTGATACGATTTCAATTTTCTTAAATTTACCAAGGCTTGATTTGTGACCCAAGATATGGTCTATCCTGGAGAATGTTCCATGAGCACTTGAGAAGAAAGTGTATTCTGTTGTGTTTGGCTGGAATGTCCTATAAATATCATTTAAGTCCATCCTGCTTAATGTATCATTTAAAGCTTGTGTTTCCTTATTTATTTTCATTTTGGATGATCTGTTCATTGGTGAAAGTGGGGTGTTAAAGTCCTCTACTATGATTGTGTTACTGTCGATTTCCCCTTTTATGGATGTTAGCATTTGCCTTAGGTATTGAGGTGTTCCTTTGTTGGGTGCATAAATATTTACAATTTTTATATCTTCTTCTTGGATTGATCCCTTGATCATTATGTAGTGTCCTTCTTTGTCTCTTGTAGTAGTCTTTATTTTAAAGTCTATTTTGTCTGATATGAGAATTGCTATTCTGGCTTTCTTTTGATTTCCATTTGCATGGAGTATCTTTTTCCATCCCCTCACTTTCAGTCTGTATGTGTCCCTATGTCTGACTTGGGTCTCTTGTAAACAGCATATATACAGGTCTTGTTTTTGCATCCATTCAGCCAGTCGGTGTCTTTTGGTTGGAGTATTTAATCCATTTACATTTAAGGTAGTAATCGATATGTATGTTCCTATTACCATTTTCTTAATTGTTTTGGATTTGTTATTGTACGTCTTTTCCTTCTCTTGTGTTTCCTGCCTAAAGAAGTTCCTTTAGCATTTGTTGTAAAGCTGGTTTGGTGGTACTGAACTCTCTTAGCTTTTGCTTGTCTGTAAAGGTTTTAATTTCTCCATGGAATCTGAATGAGATCCTTGCTGGGTAGAGTAATCTTGGTTGTAGGTTTTTCCCTTTCATCACTTTAAATATGTCCTGCCCCTCCCTTCTGGCTTGTAGAGTTTCTGCTGGAAGATCAGCTGTTACCCTTATGGGGATCCCCTTACATGTTATTTGTTGTTTTTCCCTTGCTGCTTTTAATATTTTTTCTTTGTATTTAATTTTTGATAGTTTGATTAATATGTGTCTTGGCATGTTTCTCCTTGGATTTATCCTGTATGGGACTGTCTGTGCTTCCTGGACTTGATTGACTATTTCCTTTCCCATATTAGGGAAGTGTTCAGCTATAATGTCTTCAAATATTTTCTCAGTCCTTTTTTTTTTCTCTTTGTCTTCTGAGACCCCTGTAATTCGAATGTTGGTGTGCTTAATGTTGTCCCAGAGGTCTCTGAGACTGCCCTCAATTCTTTTCATTCTTTTTTCTTTATTCTGCTCTGCAGTAGTTATTTCCACTAGTTTATCTTCCAGGTCACTTTTCCGTTCTTCTGCCTCAGTTATTCTGCTATTGATTCTTTCTGGAGAATTTTTAATTTCATTTATTGGGTTGTTCATCATTTGTTTGCTCTTTAGTTCCTCTAGGTCCTTGTTAAATGTTTCTCGTATTTTCTCCATTCTATTTCCAAGATTTTGGATCACGTTTACTATCATTACTCTGAATTCTTTTTCAGGTAGCCTTCCTATTTCCTCTTCATTTGTTTGGTCTGGTGGGTTTTTACCTTACTCCTTCGTCTGCTGTGTTTTTTTCTGTCTTCTCATTTTGCTTAACTTACTGTGTTTGGGGGCTCCTTTTTGCAGGCTGCAGGTTGGTAGTTCCTGTTGTTTTTGGTGTCTGCCCTCAGTGGCTAAGGTTGGTTCAGTGGATTGTGTAGGCTTCCTGGTGGAGGGGACTGGTGCCTGTGTTTTGGTGGATGAGACTGGATCTTGTCTTTCTGGTGGGCAGGACTGCGTCTGGTGGTCTGTGACCTTATTATGCTTTTATGCAGCCTCTCTGCTAATGGGTGGGGTTGTGTTCCTCCTGTCTTGCTAGTTGTTTGGCATAGGGTGTCCAGCACTGTAGCTTGCTGGTCGTTGAGTGGAGCTGGGTCTTAGCGTTGAGATGGAGATCTCTGGGAGATTTTTGCCATTTGATATTACATGGAGCTGGGAGGTCTCTGGTGGCCCAATGTCCTGAACTCGGCTCTCCCACCTCAGAGGTACAGGCCTGACACCCGGTCGGAGCACAAAGACCCTATCAGCCACCCATCTCAGAAGAAAAGTGAGAAAAAAAGGAAGAAAGGAAGGAAGGAAATAAAATAAAGTTATTAAAATTAAAAAATTAAAAAGTAATAAAAAAAGAAAAAAAAATAGAGAGCAGCCAAACCAAAAAAGAAATCCACCAATGATAACAAGTGCTAAAACCTGTACTAAAAGAAAAAAGAAAGAAAGAAAGAATAGATCAACCAAACCAAAAAACAAATGCACCAATGATAACAAGCGCTAAAAACTATACTAAAAAAAAAAAAAAAAGGACAAACAGAACCCTAGAACAAATGGTAAAAGCAAAGCCATACAGACAAAATCACACAAAGAAGCATACACATACACACTCACAAAAAGAGAAAAAGGAAAAAAATATATACATCTATATATATAAAAATAAAAAAGGAAGCGAGCAACCAAATCAATAAACAAATCTAATGCTAATAAACTCTACATACTAAACTAAGATAAACGTAAGACCAGAAACAAATTAGATGCAGAAAGCAAACCCCAAGTCTACAATTGCTCCCAAAGTACACCACCTCAATTTTGGGATGATTCGTTGTCTATTCAGGTATTCCACAGATGCAGGGTACATCACGTTGATTGTGGAGATTTAATCCGCTGCTCCTGAGGCTGCTGGGAGAGATTTCCCTTTCTCTTCTTTGTTCACACAGCTCCCGGGGTTCAGCTTTGCATTTGGCCCCGCCTCTGTGTGTAGGTCGCCTAAGTGTGTCTCTTCTTCGCTCAGACAGCACAGGGTTAAAGGAGCGGCTTATTAGGGGGCTCTGCCTCACTCAGGCTGGGTGGAGGGCAGGGTACGGAATGTGGGGCGAGCCTGTGGCGGCAGAGGCCGGCGTGACGTTGCACCAGCCTGAGGTGAACCGTGTGTTCTTCCAGGGAAGTTGTCCCTGGACCACGGGACCCTGGCAGTGGCAGGCTGCACAGGCTCCCAGGAGGGGAGGTGTGGATGGTGACCTGTGCTTGCACACAGGCTTCTTGGTGGCGGCAGCAGCAGCCTTAGCGTTTCATGCCCGTCTCTGGGGTCCGCGCTGATAGCCACGGCTCGCACCCGTCTCCGGAGCTTGTTTAGGCAGTGCTCTGAATCCCCTCTCCTCACACACTCCGAAACAATGGTCTCTTGCCTCTTAGGCTGTTCCAGACTTTTTCCCAGACTCCCTCCCGGCTAGCCGTGGCACACTAGCCCCTTCAGGCTGTGTTCATGCAACCAACCCCAGTCCTCTCCCTGGGATCCGACTTCTGAAGCCCATGTCTTAGCTCCCAGCCCCCGCCTGCCCCGGCGTGTGAGCAGACAAGCCTCTCGGGCTGGTGAGTGCTGCTCGGCACCGATCCTCTGTGCGGGAATCTCTCCGCTTTGCCCTCTGCACCCCTGTTGCTGCGCTCTCCTCCGTGGCTCCGAAGCTTCCCCCCCCCACCCCGCCCACCTGCCGTCTCCGCCAGTGAAGGGGCTTCTAGTGTGTGGAAGCTTTTCCTCCTTCATAGCTCTCTCCCAATGGTGCAGGTCCTGTCCCTATTCTTTTGTCTCTGTTTTTTCTTTTTTCTTTTGCCCTACCCAGGTACGTGGGGAGTTTCTTGCCTTTTGGGAAGTCTGAGGTCTTCTGCCAGCGTTCAGTAGGTGTTCTGTAGGAGTTGTTCCACATGTAGATGTATTTCTGATGTATTTGTGGGGAGGAAGGTGATCTCCACGTCTTACTCCTCCGCCATCTTGAAGGTCTCCTCTATTTAGGACCCTTCTTAAAGCCCCTTTCCTGTGGCAGAACCAGCAAAAGTAGTAGAAGAAGAACTTCAGGAATGGTAGTAGGTAATTCAGAGATGTCTGCCTCCTTGAACTTGAAAATGTTGGTCGTCCTGAGGGTGTAGGAGAACCCTCTGTTACAGTGCCTCATTTCCCATTTCTCTCCAGCAGTAGACCTTGAAATGGTGATGTAGTTGTCCATTCGTGAGGTCTACGTGGCGGTCAATCAATGCTTTGCTCAAGATTCCTCTTTTCTTTGATCAAAGAGACCATTTGATGAAATACTTTGGTGAAATATTTCATTTGGTCACCTTGTTTCTAAGGCATTGTGCCCAGTGCAGTGTGTACATACTAGATTGACGTTCAATAAATGGTTGATGATTAGGTTGAAATACTTGACTATATGGACAGACTAGCATGTTCTCCAAATGTATGCTGCTATGTCATATAACCCCATAAAGCTGAAACCCAGTCTGGCTTTCAAAAAGCAATTGAAAAATAATTTAAAGCTTTACTAAGTTCTCCTTAAAAAACACTGAAGGATTCTAATATTAACATCCAAAACTTTCTTAAAAGCCCCAGTCCCTCTTCCCTCTCTATCTGTAGATAGATATAGGTCTATCTATCTATGTACACCTCACATTCCTTGTCAGCTTTTTTCAAACTCCTGACAACTGTAACCTCTTTCCAAACTTCCAGATCCCAGCCCACACTGGCTCTTGTCTTTCTCCTCCTTTTCTCTAACCTTCTTTGCACTTCTCCCAGTAGCTCTTGGTGTAAACCCAATCCTCTTGATTCCTGCCCACACTAATTCCAACCTGTGCAGCCATAGCTCAGGAACTAGTCTGGCAAAGACAGAATTCTCCTGAAGGGTGGGGGCAGGAGGGCTGGGAGTGGAGTGTGGAGTGTGCTGTGGGGCAGAGGGTGGGAACAGGTCAGCTATACTCACAGCCGATTATTTTTTTTCCTGTGAGCAAAAGTGGGCAAAGTGAAACCTGCAGTCTAACCCTGCAAAGAGAACTTCCCGAAACTCCTCATTTTGTTTAGTTTCAGTGAATAAGAAACATTAGTTTGCATCTCATTTTTGCTTTCCTCTTTGTTGGTTTACCTACCAAGTTCACCCTCTGACCTTCACAGGACCTCCCCTAAAAGCCATTGTGTGAAAATCTACCTTATTTCTAAGGACTATTGGAGAGAGAGTCTGTGACCTTCTTAGGCAATTTATTATAAGGATTAATGACTCCTTTTAGAGAATTATTTTAACCCACACGCCTCATGCTACATGTTAAGCCCAATCTATGGCCAGGGTCAGTGTGGAAGAGGCTGCTGTGAGGCCACAGGGAAGGGCAGAAACTCTTCTGGACTGGAGAGCATCTTCCCTGTACACACACTGAAATTCAAAAGTCCTAAAAACACTGTGCTGGACTGTGCCAGCCCTGGAGAGGGAGAGACAAAACACTGATGGGTCAGATGCAGCCTAAATGGTGGTTTAGAATACAACCATATTTTGTGTGGAGAAAATTAAATTTTTTCTTAACATTTTATTGTCTAGTTGAAATGTTTTCAACATTACTATTTCATCCTAAGTTTTGCTGTAATAATGTAGGGTTCTTTTTTTGAATAAAGTTTGTCAATAGCTATATTAAATAGTAGACTTTCAAACTCAAAAGTGACATTTTTGTAAGGGTTTTGACAGTGAGTTGGATTGTGAGCAATTTAATTTAAGTTGGTCTTAGTGCAATCTAGGTATTTGTGTGGCTTGTGGTTCTGCCTGATCTCCAGAGGAACAAAAAATGTAACCATAGTAAAGGTTGATTGAGTTCTAACACACTGCCAACCTAAAAGAGAGCCAGAGAAAAGTAAAGGAATGGGGAAAGCAGGTGAGATTCTACTTTCTGTTAGAGTAAAGGAGACTTTTGAAACAGAATGTAAGTAAATAGGGAGCTGCGTTATGTAGAGAACTCTGTAGCTGTAACAAAGAGACCCCACAATGCAATGGCTCAAATGAGCGAGAAATCAATTTCTCTTTCAGTAAGTCTCCAAGGCAAGTGAGTAAGCCCTGTTCCAGGAAGTCAGTCAGGGACCCAGTCTGGTGGGGTGGCTCTGCCGTCCTCCACAGGTGCTTTCCAAGGTCACTCCAGTCATTTCTATTTCCAGCCAGTAAGAAGAAAAGGGGACAACACATCTGTTGCAAGCACCTTTGAATTTATTTTTCAATAGAAAATTACAAACATATCCATATAAAGGTAGGGATAATGTAGTATAATACATCCCCATGTGCCCATCACTCAGCTTCAAGTTATCTTCACATGGTCGGACTTGTACAATTATATCCCCCAGATATGTCCTCCTTTGCTGGATTATTTGAAATCAAATCCCAGACATCTTTAAGCAGATGATCTGGAAGTTGTACACATCGCTGCATCACTTGGTAGGAACTCAGTCACATGGCCACGTCTAGCTACAGGCAAGGCTGGGCAGAGTCTCTAGCTGGGCAGCTGTAAACCCAGGAAGAAGAAAAGAAGGCCATACTTGAGATTATAGGCTTTGAGGGGAGTCCTTGAGAAAGGCCAGAGAGATGGAAATTAAATGACTCAAGGAAAGAGTAAGGACATTTCTATACCGCAGTAAAATCCAAATGATGACAACTGCATACTAACACCTTGTGAAAGGACACAGAGAGTTGTAGGCACTTGAATTTTCAGCAAATACACCATTTGCTGAACAAAAACAGAACAGCAAAATGAAATGATTTAGAAAGGCACTGCAGAAGCTTGCTTTTTCTCACCTGTGTAAGGTTAGGGAATGATTTTACAGGACATCGATATATGTGTAAATTATGAACATAGGATATTTGCTTCTGCTGTTGAAATCCTGTCTCTGATGGTGTTAAAAGGTGTATGTGTGTGTGAGATTTTATGTATATCCATGTAGTAAAAAGAACAAGGCACCACAGAACTTAAAATGAGCAAAAGATGAACTGGTTTAAACTAGTTTAATGAAACAGTAATGTCAAGAAATATTTACTGAGCATATACTATATTCGGAGGATTGTCCTGGGTCCTCCAGGAGATACAGTGATAAGAAATACATAGTCCAGATACATAGTTCTCAGGGGCTCTCAATCCGAGGGCAGATACACATGAAAACATCTAACCATAATACCAGACAGAATGAATCAGGGGCGGTAGCTGAGGGACAACTAGTAGACATAGTAAACATCCATTGTTTCACCTGCCCACTGTCCCTTCTCTTCTCACAAGTCTCTTGGCTTTCTTTGGGCCACCGCTTTCACTCTCAGTTCGCAGTGGAGCTGATTCAACCTCCATGTCCAGGTTTCTTTACCTATAAAATGGGTATACTGACCCTACCTCGAAGCATAATTTTGAGGATGAATGGAATTACTGTCTGTGAAAAGCATGTATATATGAGTTATTACCATTATTTCTGATTTGCAGTGAGTAAAATAAATATGTAAGAATAAAGAAAGTCATGAAATTTTCTATTACCAATATTGTTTGGGAATAATTGATTTCAAGACAAAACAAAATACAGGATGATTTTTGCTGTCATTTTCAAACACCATGTATATATTCATTTGAAAGTGAGCACTTTGTATTTACGAATTTGAATTTGGGGCATTTTCTGCATCCTGCCTCTTTCTCGTTTCCCATGCCCCTTCTTGCCCAGGCTGTTTATGCACATGCACCGCCCTGAAGCCAGGAGGCAGCCCTTCAGTCCTCTGTCAGTTGGGCTGGAGAGCCGCTTGCAACCGTTCCCTTCCCTTGCCTGCTCTCAGGGCATCTTGTTCTTCTGCCCTATGTAGCCAGGAGGTTGCATATCTTGTGTCTTTCTAGAAAATCATTGATTATATTTATGCATTAGCTTTTTATATAGTAGGTTTTGAGTTAGGTTTAGTCCCAGTGGCTGAAAGTTCAATGTTTCCTGAGTATCTTCCTCCAAATCCACAACCATATATGGCAGTGAAGAAGCTGAGGGATGAATAGGCTTCCATGTTGCTTGGTTATAGATAGGGAGATGCTGGCAGAAATTTGCAAGCATTTGCATATATACAATTGTCTGTCTGATGTTTGCTTGCATGCTTGCTCTCCTTCTCTGCCCCCTGTTCTCTTTGTGCAGTGAATTACTAATACAAATACAGATGATGAAATTTCTGATCCCAGCTTGCAAAGTGGATGCACATTTTGGAAGGTATCTGGGGAAAATGGATAGATTCTCTTGATCTTGTTGCTTTATCCAGACAAGGAAACGAAGGGGAGAAAGTAATTACAGGGACTTGTCTTTGAAAGCAGAATGAGTGGCACTGACAGGATTCTTTTCAGAGAATCTTGTAGAGATGCTATTTTCTTGTTAATACCAATAGGTATTTCCCTGGAAATAGAGTTTCCTTATTAAAATGTGTGTTCAGCAGATGGGACGCTGTCCACAGGAAGCAGGACAAGTTCCATGCTTGTGGCTTCAGAACAGAGCGGGTCTAGGGGCAGAGGAAATGTGCCTCCACGATGGAGGTATTCCCCAGGGAAGCCATTCTAGTGCAAATCCTAGAGGCACGAGGAAAGCAAATTTGCATCTTTTGGTAAACCACTGCTCCTGCACACTCAGGAATCACCAGTTCCTTAAAGCAGAAGCCTGACTTTGCTGAGCAATTGGAGGTGGTGGCTCAGTGGCCCTGATTAGGTGGCAGTAATATCAAGAAATCTCCAGAATACATTCCTATTAGCTATTAGAAACTTCCGTGGAGAAAAAAGCTGAAAAGCAACTTTATTTGGGAACTTTTCAGGGTAATAAGAATTTTCTTATACCTATCCCTGCAGTGAACCAAAAGTTAATATCTGGTAAGTAAGCAACTAAAATCAAGCCCCACATTTTCTTAAACAATCAAATGAATAAACAATGAAGTTTTAATTGTCAACTTACTATATAAGTTATGGCATAATGTGATCAACTTTGGTTCCACAAATGCATGTCAACTCTTTATTTCTTTTTCAGTAATCTTTGATTTTACCTATTGTTGACCTTTTACCGTATGTCATGTAGTAAATGCCAATTCTGTTTGTCTGAACAGGTTTCTAAACAACCCAAGTTTGTGCTGACAGCTTGTATGAAAAGAACAAATATTTGCTTTATATTTCATGTAAATGCTTGCATGCTGTCAAACAAGACGGGCTTAAAGAGGCTAAGATTTTGTCTTTCATGGCTCACTGAGGGACAGCTAATCTATATCAGAAATAATTTTAGATGTAGAACTGCAGTGCGGAAAATATAGATCTCCCACTGGTTGAAATGACATTAATAGAAAAAAAATTTAGCTGAAAAAGGTTATGAAATGTTTATTTTGTCATACAGCTTAAAATATGTTGGGAATAGAATAAAAAAAGAGAGAAATAGTTTAGAAGACTGTTTTAACAGCTATTACCCTATTGGAAATAGTTTAGTGGTATTACAACACTTTAAGTAGACATATAGGAAATGATATAACTTTACATTAGAACAGGGTTAAGTAAAAAACAGAGATGCATTATTTTAGATAAAGTAGATGGATTCCTTAAAATTACTGGTATTAAAGAAGTCATTGGGCAATAGTTGGGCTCCGTGCTTTCTTTCAATTCTTTTGTGGCATAGCCTTTATAGTCCATAATGAGGTAGGTAGAGGTACACTGTTATAGCTGCAGTTTTGTAGCGGAGAGTGAATGAAAGAAAATTTCTCTTAAAACTAAAAACGATGTTCATCCTAATGGTGATGTGGAGGTTTCAGCTGGTGTATGAAATTTGTTTGAAGATATAATGGATACCAATCTGAATATGAAATATTCATTATGTGCCATATTGCTTCTGTTTGGATTCATGCTGTCTGCCATCTTAGGTGGGATTGTGGACCGATTTTCCCCTTTGACTCATTTCCTGTTTCACGATGCCTACTGTGCAATATTACTGGGATATGTCAGCCATGAGCTACCTTACTGGTGTGACTGTTGTTCCCACTTTCCTTTATATAACAAAGAATGAACTGTTCGCGTACTGCCATCTGCCTTAAACAACACACTTCATAACACAGAACAAGAATTTTAACAAGACCTCCAAGGGGTCTGCTGCCATTTTTAGAGGGAAGGTTTCCTACAAAGGAAGTGCATGGAAACTCCCAAGAGAAAGCTGTTGAAATCACCCCCAGTGAGAGGAACCGGTGTCATCCCATCTTATTGTCTACCTGTCACCACAGTCTTCGCGTGATTCTGACAGGCTGCTCTTTTCTCTTGTAGCCAGTGCTGCTTGATGTCATTTTCTTGGTTGAACATCTTTATATTTCTGACTTGTTACAAACCATTAACTAGTTTCTAGGTTTCAGTGTCCTGGCTACTTTTGACTAGTAAGTCATTTAGCATAATAAGGTTTCCCTTTATCTTCTTGCTAAGGAAAATCTCTACATGAAATGATCAATGTTCCAATTTTTATGAATCCTAGCAGATAGGAAGTGCCTGTCATCGGATGCAAGGCATCTTTCTGAAAGCATATTCTAGTTCACATAATAGAACTTGACAGACACACTAGGTAACCATTATACTGTTTGTAGAAGGCTTCAAACAATTTAGGTGAAAAGCAGAAAATTTTATAAATATACTTACTTGTGGTGGTTTCAAATAAATATAACCTTGTTTTTAATTAGATTTCCTAGATGTAATGTTTTCAAACATAAAATTCTTTGAATATATTTTGAAAAACATTCAGTGGTTTAACAGTTGCCAATCTCTATAAACATCCTTAGTTATGGGTAGCACTGCTAGAATGAAGACAGGCTGCTTTGGACATTGATGTTAAAAATAGTATATACAGACACGTGGCTTGATGACATATTGCTAAACCATTAGAAACGACTTCGGCTTTAGTCTGCTTTTGCAGAAAGCTACTCACATATGAAATTAATGTAACTAAAACCTTACATAATCTTTTTCCTAAATTACTCCCTATTCTTAAAGTTTTAAAAGTATGTTTTTTAAAAATACACTTAAATATTATGAGCACATCTATTAATGAAATGTTATAATATTTAAATCCTAAATGGTAATATTTATTGGTTCTCGCCTAAATGACCGGTTAAGGGGATTTAAACAAACAGTTACTGACCTAGCAATTCCACTTCCAGGACGCTGCCTTAGTGAAATAGTTAAGCAAGTGCATAGTATGTTCAGTGTATGTGGCATTGTTCTTTAACTGTGAAAAATCTGAGACAGCTTAACAATCTATTAATAAGGGGATGGATAAATGAGCCATGGTACCTCTATAAAATAGAACACTATATTGTTGTTTAAAAACTGAACTACAAATGTATGTGCTGATATGGGGAATGTCTTTGATACATTGTTGAGTGAAAAAGCAAATTGCAGCGCAGTATGTAGAGTGTGATACCATTTTTGAGGGTAGGGGAAACTCTATCCCTACCTCCACGATCTTTGTGTGAGCATAGAACACGGTCTGGAAGGATGCACACCAGACAAACTCTGAGTGTGAAGACCTGATCTTTTGCTTTCTACACCTCCATATTGCTTGAATGTAGATTCTCTAATGTTTATAGACACCATGAGTTCACTTGGAAATCTGATTAAATAATTTAAAAAGGAAATTTCATGGCATGGAAAGGATAGGATGAAAAGAGATAAATGTAGCTACTTGAGATTTCTAACAAAGAAGCATGGCTTCCTTCCATTCAGTTAGCTCTGGCACTTACAGCACTTGTGTCTCTCTACGTATTCTAACAACAGAACCTCAAAATCCAGGTGCACGTGCTGTCAAAACCGAGTATATGTCATTCCAGGCAGCGGCAGTGGTCCTCAGTTGGTTTCTTGGTGCTGTATTTCAAGTCAGCTCATAAATTATTAATAGTACATGTGTAGGTCAGAGACACACTAACCCTGACAATCATTCTATAATATTCTCTCTTTAGCATTAGAAGAGAAGAGAAGGGAGTAATCAATATGCAACATCAGAGGTACATTTCACACAGATATGGTATATGCACTTAGAAAAAAAGTCGGATCTTTACAAAAACCTGTCAGCCTGGCATTAATCTTGTATTATGAATAATGTGGCTATCTATGAATCTTTAATATTTTTTAAATGATGAAATTGTATGGTATGCTCTACCAAAGCAAATCTGATAAAATGTGGGAACAGTTTGATCAGTGAAGATGTTGATATACATGAATTAAAAAATTTAAACCTAGCTTATTAAAGCAGAAAAAGTAACAGCTATACTTTGATCTCAGGGTAAATTTTCAGCCCCAATAAATTTAGTTCTACTATTATCCACAATGCCTAGAAATTATTCTTTAAACAAGTTATATAATTATTGTGTGGTTAAACCCATCATCCCATAAGACAAGAAGCTCTGGTAATATACTACTAAGAACCAATATGGTGCTGGTTCCTAGCTTATAATAAAAGCTATATTTGAACATTCCTTTTCAAATTCTTTTAAAACACACAGATTAATGTTTCGTATATAAGATACAGCAGTGCTTGAGAAAGATTATGAATCCAATGGCTTGTTAGAAATACTGTTGTATTCCTTTTTTTCCATGAAGTAATCCTGGAATAATTTGGTCCAGGTTTACTTTTCAGTGAAAGTACGAAAAGTAGATCAAGAACTTTGCTTATGAAATTTGCCTAATGAAGACATTTTAATCAGTGCTTGTTGAACTGAAAATAAAAATATAGTTTGTTTCTACAGATTTGAGGAGAATTAACATGTATCTGATTGTTAATATTTGATTCTTGTTCAATTATTTATGATATCAAGGAATGAATCTGTCAAGTAAATAATGAAATGCGTACATGTAGCATATGTAATTAGGTTAGGTGCATAAATCCTAAGTGTTCACTTTATAGTTGTCAGTGTAAAATTTATTAATAATGAGAAATGTTAAGTGAAGAAAATTCTTAGCACAGTCTACCTCATTACTGTGGATTTTAGCAATTGCTGGTCAAAGAAGAAGAGGAGGAGGAGTAGGAGGAGGAAGAGGGGGATGAAGAGGCTTCATTCTCTAGTTGTGCTTTAATTGTTAAAGATATTAGAGAATTCGAGCGCGTTTTCCTTTCTCCTGTTTCGAAGTATACGATTTGAACAAATGAGTTGTGGGTTTAAATAAATGATGCAAATGGAATAATTCCATATTGGAAAAATACAGGCCCCAGGGTTTCTAAGTCCAGATAATTATTTAAGGGGGAAAATTCAACTAACATTTGAGAACGAAAAACCTACTTATATGATTGAGCTGTCAGATTCTAATCTTAAAATTTGGCTTTAAATTCACTGCGATGGTGAGAAGATGGAGAGCAATGCATCATCAACTGCATTCTTCCATTTCCCCCTTTCCTCACTAGCTAAACAGGCGTGGAAGAGAGAAGCACCTTATCAAGTACGTTTCTTGTACCCTGGTTTTGCCTGGGCTGCTGGGACATGTAATAAAACACGGATTTGAGGAGATCTTAGGAGATCTTGAGGAGGTCTTACCTGTGAGTGGGGCTTGATGGTACGTAGTGCTAGGTGGGATCTCTGGATATGATGGGCTGGAGGTAGAGGACAAGCTCTCTGCCCCTGAGGATATAATGGGAACCCTGACCCTGCAGGGACTAGGTTGAGTGGGTGCCACCAACTCCATAAGGAATTTGACTTGATAACCTGGTTAAACTTAGTTCTGTCCTAAAGGTTAATCATTAATAGTATTATGTGGTGTAAAGGGCAGTCAACCAGGAAACAAGATAATGAGATCTCACACTACCACTAGCTAGCCTGGAAACTTCCAGAAAATTCTTTTTAGGCTCTTTCTTCACTCATCAAATGAGAGGGCTGTAATTCTGGCTTTAATGGTCTATAATTCACAGAGGTGATGTTGAAATACATCCAATTTTGTGCAAGCAGTGCCCTGAGCTTCTTGGGAAAAAAGGGGTGAGAGGTAGCATTAATATATGAACATTCATCATCTGACTACGTATTGTTATAGAGGCAGCTATACATTTATAAGAAGATGGAAGATATAATCACAAAAGGAAGTCCATGTATTATTTTAGTAAATGATATGAATCTAACTGTAGACACCACTTAAGAACTTTTTTTTTTTTACCTCAGGTATATAAAAGTTAAAAGAGAACTAGGGGCTTCCCTGGTGGCGCAGTGGTTAAGAATCCGCCTGCCAGTGCAGGGGACACGGGTTTGAACTCTGGGCCGGGAAGATCCCACATGCCGCGGAGCAACTAAGCCCGTGTGCCACAACTACTGAAGCCCGTGCGCCTAGAGCCCATGCTCTGCAACAAGAGAAGGCACCGCAATAAGAAGCCCGCGCACCGCAACGAAGAGTAGCCCCTGCTCACCGGAGCTAGAGAAAGCCGGTGCGCGGCAACCAAGACCCAACGCAGACAAAAATAAATAAATAAATAAGTTTATAAAAAAAGAGAACTAGAAGGCCTATTTAGGATAAGGAAGTGACATTACAAAACAAAGAATGTATGTTGCAGTTTTCCTACCTGCCCTGATGAAAAGAGGGAGATAGTTATTTAATAATTTAATCTTCAAAAGCTTCTGCGATTTACTGATTTTCAAAAGGGTAATATTCTGATGGTGAGCAATTCAGTTATCAAATTATTTGCTAAATCAAAGGAATTATTTGCTATCCTCCTGATCTAAATTCTTAGATGTCTGCAAACTAAAGAATTCAGGGCAAAAATGACTTAGTTCAGTCAAGCATTATTATTGAAAAGGAAAACTCCTATGTGGAGTCCATTATATGGCTAGTTATTTTGGAAAAAAAACAAAGCAAAGAGTAAAAATGATTTTACCACCCTCTAAGAAAATTACCAGTTGAATTCAGCCAATTTACTATTGGCTAAATCAATATACACCATTTTTGGAACATATTTTATGGAAAAGACCAATACAAGAATAATCTAAATATGACTATCTTTGACTTTCAAATGATAAACCATCATAAGTTGCAGAGAGACACTTTTAGTTACCAACCCAATAATCTTCCTTTCTTCCTTGGGAATCACTTCCGTCTCCCCAGCACAGATTCTTGAGAAAAATAGATAATTTTTTTAAGCCAACAAGCTTTGCAATAGTTTGTATGCAGGAATAGGTGGCTGGGAGACAGACTAAAATTCAGCTTTTGTTTTAATATTGCCTGTCTTATTTCCTGCCTCCTCCCACACCTACCCCCCAATATAACTCAAGGGGTAAATCCTGATTATCAATGATGATAATCTCATCTCCCTTGCTAGTGAAAGTTTAGAGATAGGCATGTGACCCAGTTCTGGCCAAAGAAATATGAGCAAAGATCTTCCAAAGGGGCTTTTGGTATAACTTCCCCACTCTTTTTTTTTTTTTTTTTTTAACATCTTTATTGGAGTATAGTTGCTTTACAATGGTGTGTTAGTTTCTGCTGTACAACAAAGTGAATCAGCTATATGTATACATATATTCCCATATCCCCTCCCTCTTGCATCTCCCTCCCACCCTCCCTATCTCACCCCACTAGGTGGTCAAAAAGCACCGAGCTGATCTCCCTGTGCTATGCGGCTGCTTCCCATTAGCTATCTAGTTTATATTTGGTAGTGTATATATGTCAATGCTACTCTCTCACTTCGTCCCAGCTTACTCTTCCCCCTCCCCGTGTCCTCAAGTCCATTTTCTATGTCTGCGTCTTTATTCCTGTCCTACCCCTAGGTTCTTCAGAACCATTTTTTTTTTGATTCCATATATATGTGTTAGCATACGGTATTTGTTTTTCTCTTTCTGACTTACATCACTCTGTATGACAGTCTCTAGGTCCATCCACCTCACTGCAAATAACTCAATTTCGTTTCTTTTTATGGCTGAGTAATATTCCATTGTATATATGTTCCACATCTTTATCCATTCATCTGTCAATGGACACTTAGGTTGCTTCCATGTCCTGGCTATTGTAAATAGTGCTGCAATGAACATTGTGGTACATGACTCTTTTTGAATTATGGTTTTCTCAGGGTATATGCCCAGTAGTGGGATTGCTGGGTCATATGGTAGTTCTAATTTTAGTTTTTTAAGGAACCTCAGTACGGTTCTCCATAGTGGCTGTATCAATTTACATTCCCACCAACAGTGCAAGAGGGTTCCCTTTTCTCCATACCCTCTCCAGCATTTATTGTTTGTAGATTTTTTGATGATGGCCATTCTGACCGGTGTGAGGTGATATCTCATTGTAGTTTTGATTTGCATTTCTCTAATGATTAGTGATGTTGAGCATCCTACATGTGTTTGTTGGCAATCTGTATATCTTCTTTGGAGAAATGTCTATTTAGGTCTTCTGCCCATTTTTTGGATGGGTTGTTTGTTTTTTTGATACTGAGATGCATGAGCTGCTTGTATATTTTGCAGATTAATCCTTTGTCAGTTTCTTCGTTTGCAAATATTTTCTCCCATTCTGAAGGTTGTCTTTTTGTCTTGTTTATAGTTTCCTTTGCTGTGCAAAAGCTTTTAAGTTTCATTAGGTTCCATTTGTTTATTTTTGTTTTTATTTCCATTTCTCTAGGTGGTGGGTCAAAAAGGATCTTGCTGTGATTTATGTCATAGAGTGTTCTGCCTGTGTTTTCCTCTAAGAGTTTTATAGTGTCTGGACTTACACTTAGGTCTTTAATCCATTTTGAGTTTATTTTTGTGTATGGTGTTAGGGAGTGTTCTAATTTCATTCTTTTACATGTACCTGTCCAATTTTCCCAGCACCCCTTATTGAAGAGGCTGTCTTTTCTCCAGTTTATATTCTTGCCTCCTTTATCAAAGATAAAGTGACCATATATGCGTGGGTTTACCTCAGGGCTTTCTATCCTGTTCCATTGATCTATATTTCTGTTTTTGTGCCAGTACCATACTGTCTTAATTACTGTAGCTTTGTAGTGTAGTCTGAAGTCTGGGAGCCTGATTCCTCAAGCTCCATTTTTCTTTCTCAAGATTGCTTTGGCTATTTGCGGTCTTTTGTGTTTCCATACAAATTGTGAAATTTTTTTTCTAGGTCTGTGAAAAATGCCATTGGTAGTTTGATAGGGATTGCATTGACTCTGTAGATTGCTTTGGGTAGTATAGTCATTTTCACAATGTTGATTCTTCCAATCCAAGAACATGGTATATCTCTCCATCTGTTTGTATCATCTTTAATTTCTTTCATCAGTGTCTTATAGTTTTCTGCATACAGGTCTTTTGTCTCCTTAGGTAGGTTTATTCCTAGGTATTTTATTCTTTTTGTTGCAATGGTAAATGGGAGTGTTTCCTTAATTTCTCTTTCAGAGTTTTCATCATTAGTGTATAGGAATGCAAGAGATTTCTGTGCATTAATTTTGTATCCTGTTACTTTACCAAATTCATTGATTAGCTCTAGTAGTTTTCTGGTAGCATCTTTAGGATTCTCTATGTATAGTATCATGTCATCTGCAAATAGTGATAGTTTTACTTTTTCTTTTCCGGTTTGGATTCCTTTTATTTCTTTTTCTTCTGTGATTTCTGTGGCTAAAACTTCCAAAACTATGTTGAATAATAGTGGTGAGAGTGGACAGCCTTGTCTTGTTCCTGATCTTAGAGGAAATGGTTTCAGTTTTTCACCAATGAGAATGATGTTGGCTGTGGATTTGTCATATATGGCCTTTATTATGTTGAGGTAAGTTCCCTCCATGCCTGCTTTCTGGAGGGTTTTTTATCATAAATGGGTGTTGAATTTTGTTGAAAGCTTTTTCTGAATCTATTGAGATGATCATATGGTTTTTATCCTTCAGTTTGTTAATACGGTGTATCACATTGGTTGATTTGCATATACTGAAGAATCCTTGCATTCCTGGGATAAACCCCACTTGATCATGGTGTATGGTCCTTTTAATGTGCTATTGGATTCTGTTTGCTTGTATTTTGTTGAGGATTTTTGCATCTATGTTCATCAGTGATATTGGCTTACAGTTTTCTTTTTTTGTGACATCATTGTCTGGTTTTGGTATCAGGGTGATGGTGGCCTTGTAGAATGAGTTGGGGAGTGTTCCTCCCTCTGCTATATTTTGGAAGAGTTTGAGAAGGATAGATGTTAGCTCTTCTCTAAATGTTTGGTAGAATTCGCCTGTGAAGTCATCTGGTCCTGGGCTTTTGTTTGTTGGAAGATTTTTAATCACAGTCTCAATTTCAGTGCTTGTGATTGGTCTGTTTATATTTTCTATTTCTTCCTGGTTCAGTCTCGGAACGTTGTGCTTTTCTAAGAATTCGTCCATTTCTTCCAGGTTGTCCATTTTATTGGCATATAGTTGGTGTAGTAATCCCTCATGATCCTTTGTATTTCTGCAGTGTCGGTTGTTCCTTCTCCTTTTTCATTTCTAATTCTATTGATTTGAATCTTCTCCCTTTTTTTCTTGATGAGTCTGGCTAATGGTTGATCAATTTTGTTTATCTTCTCAAAGAACCAGCTTTTAGTTTAATTGGTCTTTACTATTGTTTTCTTCATTTCTTTTTCATTTATTTCTGATCTGATCTTTATGATTTCTTTCCTTCAGCTAACTTTGGGGATTTTTTGTTATTCTTTCTCTAATTGCTTTTGTTGTCAGGTTAATTTGTTTGTCTGAGATGTTTCTTGTTCTTGCGGTAGGATTGCTATAAAGTTCCCTCTTAGAACTGCTTTTGCTGCATCCCATAGGTTTGGATCATCGTGTTTTCATTGTCATTTGTTTCTAGGAATGTTTTGATTTCCTCTTTTGATTTCTTCAGTGATCTCTTGGTTATTTAGTAGTATATTGTTTAGCCTCCATGTATTTGTATTTTTTATAGATTTTTCCTGTAATTGATATCTAGTCTCATAGCGTTGTGGTCGGAAAAGATACTTGATACGATTTCAAGTTTCTTAAATTTACCGAGGCTTGATTTGTGACCCAAGATATGATCTATCCTGGAGAATGTTCCATGAGCACTTGAGAAGAAAGTGTAATCTGCTGTTTTTGGCTGGAATGTCCTATCAATATCATTTAAGTCCATCTTGCTTAATGTATCATTTAAAGCTTGTGTTTCCTTATTTATTTTCATTTTGGATGGTCTGTCCATTGGTGAAAGTGGGGCGTTAAAGTCCCCTACTATGATTGTGTTACAGTCGATTTCCCCTTTTATGGTTGTTAGCATTTGCCTTATGTGTTGAGGTGCTCCTATGTTGGGTGCATAAATATTTACAATTTTTATATCTTCTTCTTGGATTGATCCCTTGATCATTATGTAGTGTCCTTCTTTGTCTCTTGTAATAGTCTTTATTTTAAAGTGTATTTTGTCTGATATGAGAATTGCTATACCAGCTTTCTTTTGATTTCCATTTGCATGGAATATCTTTTTCCGTCCCCTCACTTTCAGTCTGTATGTGTCCCTAGGTCTGACTTGGGTCTCTTGTAGACAGCATATATATGGGTCTTGTTTTTGTATCCGTTCAGCCAGTCAATGTCTTTTGGTTGGAGCATTTAATGCATTTACGTTTAAGGTAGTTATCGATATGCATGTTCCTATTACCATTTTCTTAATCGTTTTGGGTTTGTTATTGCAGGTCTTTTCCTTCTCTTGTGTTTCCTGCCTAAAGAAGTTCCTTTAGCATTTGTTGTAAAGCTGGTTTGGTGGTGCTGAACTCTCTTAGCTTTTGCTTGTCTGTAAAATTTTAATTTCTCCGTGGAATCTGAATGAGATCCTTGCTGGGTAGAGTAATCTTGGTTGTAGGTTTTTCCCTTTCATCACTTTAAATATGTCCTGCCACTCCTTTCTGGCTTGCAGAGTTTCTACTGAAAGATCAGCTGTTAACCTTATGGGGATTCCCTTGTATGTTATTTGTTGCTTTTCCCTTGCTGCTTTTAATATTTTCCCTTTGTATTTAATTTTTGATAGTTTGATTAATATGTGTCTTGGCATGTTTCTCCTTGGATTTATCCTGTATGGGACTCTCTGTGCTTCCTGGACTTGATTGACTATTTCCTTTCCCATATTAGGGAAGTGTTCAACTATGATCTCTTCAAATATTTTCTCAGTCCCTTTTTTTTTCTCTTCTTCTTCTGGGACCCCTATAATTCGAATGTTGGTGTGCTTAATGTTGTCCCAGAGGTCTCTGAGACTGCCCTCAATTCTTTTCATTCTTTTTTCTTTATTCTGCTCTGTGGTAGTTATTTCCACTATTTTATCTTCCAGGTCACTTATCTGTTTTTCTGCCTCAGTTATTCTGCTATTGATTCCTTCCAGAGAATTTTTAGTTTCATTTATTGGGTTGTTCATCATTGTTTGTTTGCTCTTTAGTTCTTCTAGGTCCGTGTTAAACTTTTCTTGTATTTTCTCCATTCTATTTCCAAGATTTTGGGTCATCTTTACTATCATTACTCTGAATTCGTTTTCAGGTTGGCTGCCTATTTCCTCTTCATTTGTTTGGTCTGGTGGGTTTTTACCTTGCTCCTTCATCTGCTGTGTATTTCTGTGTCTTCTCAATTTGTTTAACTTACTGTGTTTGGAGGCTCTTTTTTGCAGGCTGCAGGTTGGTAGTTCCCGTTGTTTTTGGTGTCTGCCCCAGTGGGTAAGGTTGGTTCAGTGGGTTGTGTAGGCTTCCTGGTGGAGGGGACTGGTGCCTGTGTTCTGGTGGATGAGACTGGATCTTGTCTTTCTGGTGGGCAGGACTGCGTCCGGTGGTGTGTTTTGGGGTGTCTGTGACCTTATTATGAGTTTAGGCAGCCTCACTGCTAATGGGTGGGTTTGTGTTCCTGTCTCACTAATTGTTTGGCATAGGGTGTCCAGCATTGTAGCTTGCTGGTCGTTGAGTGGAGCTGGGTCTTAGCCTTGAGATGGAGATCAGCTTTAAGAGAACAGAGAGAGAACAGCTCCTCCTTAAGCTGGGAGTGAGCTGTATATACATTCTGCTGATAATATTTATAACCCATTTTACTTGTTTGCATAATAATATTTAAGTCCTCTGCTATTTGGACATGTGCATTATTTCTAGAATACTGGGTGTCAATAAACATAAAACATATGCCAAATATTACTGAGAACAAATACTAGACAACTCAATATTTTGTGTCGCTAAATGTGAGGATTGGGAAAGGCTTCTTGCAAAAGGTGGTATTTAATCTGGACTTGGAAAAGTTGGAGGTGAGGTTCAAGGGCATTCTAGACAATGTGGGCCCCCAACCTGCTGAACTGTATGTCATGGGAGAGGAAGTGCAACAGTATGATTTGGGGGTATATAACGGTAGACAGATAAGGCTGGAGCTGGTTAGGTACAGATTGTGGGCTGTCCTGAATATCTTGCTAAGGAGTTTGGGTTTCCTTTCCTTGGTGGTGGGAAACATTAGAGATGTTTGAGCTGGTCACCACTTATTGATTCTGGATGAATTGTTAAAGCATATAGTATATATTAATATTTTACATAGGGTTTTTGGCATATTTTAATAAGTGTGCATGACTTTAATGAAACAATAAAAATCAATTTTCCATTCTAATTTGGATTCTATGTTTTAAAGCAATTGCCAAGGGAAACAAGTAAGTGACTGGTTAAGTAGCCATTGTTTTCCAAACATTCAAAACCAGACGCAAGTTCTCCAGAGAGACTACCTGAAGGCCAGTAAATAACATTTCAAAGGCAGTCAAGCTCAGACACCTGGATGTGCACATGCAGGACAGTTAGATAGAGGGTCTGATGCTCTGGGAGGGAAGGGATGCCTTGCCTGTGTAGGCAAAGAGATGTCTTGACGGAAAAGGGAGTCAAGGAAAAGCTGCTTAGAGCCTTGAGACTGAATGAGGTTGGTGCCCAGTAAGAGAAGTTGGAATTGTGAGGTTCCCTTTGCCCAGGAGCAGAAGCTCTTCAGTCATTTTACTGATGAAGAAACAGAAACAGAGTGGGGAAGAGACATGACGAAATTGCTCAAGTTTTCATTTGTTAACTTCTTTATATTTTCCTTTGTTCCAAAAAGGAATCAACCTTAAATATAATCCTGAATAATCATGAAGCAGCATGATTTCACTGCTGGTAGAGATGGGACTAGAAAGCCACTTTCCTAAACTTCAGCCCTCGCATGAATCGTACTAAGTCTTGCAAATCTGTCTCTGTAGAGTAGCTTTGCTGCTGGCTACCAGGTGGTGGACACCACCCAAATACGCACAGCGCTAAGATACCATGTGGCAAGGAAGCATTTCCCAGAACCCCCCCCCCCCCACAGATGTCCCCCCTACCTGGCGTTGGCCAGGACTGGTCACATGCTCTTTTCTGAACCAAGCCCTGGACAAAAGAAGGGGTTGATCTGATTGATTTATACTATTTAGGATTCACCCTTCAGTCGCAAGGGAGGAATGGCTTGGGAGGCTGGGGGACGTAGGGGAGAAGGAAGAGGGCATGGGACAGCAGCCTGAGCTGCAAGAAAAGCCCAGAAAATTGAGGAGTGGTTGAGGGCACAGGCTCTGGAGGGAGGGATGCCTGCTTTCTCACCTGTGCTCCACGCCTTCCTAGCTGGGTTACCCTGGGCTCCTTGCAAGGCTTGGCTAAACCCCGGTTTCCAGGAGAGCACTAGGGTCATTGTGGCAAAAATAAAATAATCTCGGTAAAGCAGTGGGCATAATGTTTTGTGCATAATAAGCCTTCAGTAGATGTTTACTATTATTGTTATTGCTGCTGCTGTTTTTATTATTAATAAAAATGACCTCGCTCCTGCTCCCCAGAAGTTCACAAGGAGTCCACACGGAATAACCGCAGCTGTCGCAAGGCAGGAGGTGACTTCTTGCCAGGAGTCAGTCCTCCCCTTTTTCTCTATGCCAAAGGAAGGAGAGAGGCTCTGAAAACACAGCTTTTCCTTCTGCACACGACTTGCCTCCATTCCCATATGGACTGCTCAACTAGGCCGGGGGTTTGGGAAGGGGTTCTGCACGGTGACGCATCAACGTCCTGGTGGCAGCAGGACCCTAAGGTCTGGGGAAAAAGGAGTAGCACACCCCCTCACCTGCTTGCTCAGTGGGTGAAGATGGGGCGCTGGGGATGCTTTCGTCCAACTTAATCACCAGGGGAGTGGTGGTCGGGAACCAGTGGGGTCCAACCTCTTCTATCAGGGTTCAAGATTAGGAATCCTACGCACAGAGTACTCTCTTTTTCTGGCATTTCCATACGTTAATTCGATGACAGTTAAGAGGCAGGGCATTTTAACATTCACGATCAAATCTTAGTAGATTAGCAATTCCCAGTCGCCCACACCCCGCTGTGTCCCTAGCCGGGCTCGCCGGCGGGGCGCCGGCGGCACGGAGAGGTGTCGGCACTGCGCGGTGCCCGGGGGGAAGGGGGGCGCTGCGCGGGGTGTGCGGAGGAGGCGGTGCTGCGCGGGGCCCCGCCTGAAGCCGGCTGCCGCGGAGGCAGGCGGCGAGACGGGGGCGCCATTTGCATTCGCCCGCAGTCATTTTTATCCGCGGAGGTAATGAAGTTGTCAGCGGCGCCCCGAGCGTGGCAGAGCCTGATATTCAAATAGGCCTGCCGGGCGCCGGCCTTCCCCCTTCCCCCACCCCCTGCGTCCCGCGAGTACCCGGATGAGCGCGGCGCCGTGTCTCCCCTGCCAGCCGCCGGCTTTGTCTGTGGCTCGGCCCGCACCCGCGCCTGCTCCCGGTCTCCCTGTCTTCTCCCTCTCCTTGCACCCCCTCCCCCTTTGTGTCCCTGGGAAGACTCAGCCTCAGACCCCAGCCACCCCACCTGGGCTGCCCCACCGTGACCCCGCAAGCCCGGCTGACGGCACGTTTGGGGGGGTTAGTGGCAGGGAGGCCGCCACCCTCACACTGGGCGCCGTCCGCGCTCCCTTTCCCTCCCCCCAGCAGCCCCTCGCTCTCCTCTTCAGCTCCATCTCCAAGAAAGAGGACCTGACACTGACAGTATCATTTTGGCCTAAAGTCGTTCTCTCCCCTTTCTGAAGGCTTATTTGTGGTCCTTTTTAGGGTTACAAAGCCCCAAACAGATCTACCCGCTGAGGCGGCTGAGAAAAGGCGGTTCGGCAGGTGCAGCGCTGTCAGGAGATGAGACGTCAAGCTAGACACACACCTGCTTTGAGACAGGTAGTTGATGGGGCACAGTGAATGTTTAAGCTGCTGGGATTCGTTTTCCTAGGCCTCTGCAGCTGTGCGGTCCCCTGGGGCAGCCACTGGACATGTGTGGCTATTGAGCACTTGAAATTTGGCTGATCCAAATGGAGATGTGCTGTAAGTGTGAAATAGAGACTGGATTGCGAAGACTGAAAAAAGAATGTAAACTGTCTCATTAATCATTTTAAAATATTGATGGGTTATTGAAATGATAATGTTTTGGGTATATTGGCTGAAATAAGATATATTATTAAAATCTATTGTCTGTTTCTTTTTACCTTTTAAAAAATTGTGGCCACAAAGAACATTTAAAATGACATATGTGGCTCACATTATATTTCTATTGGACAGTGCTGGTCTAGAGGCTTAATTAAGACCCAAGACCCTTCCCTCTAACCCTCTCACCTTACTCTGCAGGTGTTTTGGAACAGGGCAGGGAGAGAGAGAAGGTTCTTGGATCTTAAGCATCAAATGCCCAGGCAGATAATTAGGAAGTAATCAGGATTATTGAAAACCTTGACAACACAGAGTAGAAGCAGTGGCTTAGGTTGCATGAACTGGCTGTTCCTTTCCCTTTGTTCACTGTAAAGAAAGACCCACGCTCCCGCCACAGTCTTGCCGCGATTCCCTGGACTAACCATCCGTGTGCGAAGTTGGGCCTCTAGGAGTGCTTTGTGCCTTTTAGGAGTTATTTGTCGCACACTAAACTTGCTGACATGCCATTTAGAAGAGTGAATACTGTGTATGCACTGTAACAACTATTTCATAAGTATTTTCAGTATACATTGTTCCTCAGCACGCACAGGGCTCCCGAAGTATGCATTGACACGATGCGCTGCCAGTGATGCAGGCCTGGGGGAGTCTCTCAGTGTGCATCGACTCCACACACGGCCACGGCTCCTACAGGGCTTTTATGGCGCAGCTTGCCAATGATCCGTGCATTAAAGACTCCCAGAATATACATTGACATGGTAGACTGGAGTTGTTTGGGTCTACCGTGCCAATGATCCGGGGATAATTGCGGTGTGTTATGTACTTTCACTGAGATTGGAGTGTGCGTGGTCCTAATGGCAGAACCAGAACTGCCCCAGTTAAGCCCTGCTGTGACTGCCTGTGTGGAGTGCATGGACCTTTGACCTCCTGCGTCATGACACTGTGGCATTGCTAATGTTTGCGGATGTTTTAACAGACTCAATTGAGTTAGCATTTTTTTTTCCAAAAGTACTTTCTGTAATTCAGTACCTGGATTGGGGGTCCATGTACTGATGGTTTCATCTGGTTAATCATAAGCTAAAGATCTTGGAAAGGTCATATTTAAAGCAGAAAAAGTGGTTTAGAGAGAATAAGTTTGGGAGATGTGTATGAGTTTGAGAGGGTTAATATGGAATAAATAACCTAGTCTTGAGAAAACCTAGTTGCTTAAACTGAAATAGATAAAACAAGGAGGTGATAAGACGATGGAAGATGGAAGAAATCATAAAATATATTCAATAGAAAAATAATTCAAACACTGCAGAAGTGTATCAAATAAAAAAATTGTCCTCCTGTCCCATCCTTTCTTCTATACCATCCACTGTTACAATCTCTGTTAATATTTTTTGTATACTTTTTAGTAATTTTTATACATATATGAATAAGTGTATCTATTCTTTGTTTACACAAGTGGGGTATTACCAAACCTTAACTCTCCAGTGCCTTGTATTTTGAACTAATAATATATCGAACATCTCTCCTTCTCAGTGCATTTAGATCTGTTGCATCCTTTGTAATGATTGCATGGAATTCCAGGATATGGATGTAACAATTAAAAAATTTATGCTACTTCAACCATCACTGCAGTGAATATCCTTATACATTTGCAGATTTGTGCAAACATGTTCATGGGATAAATTTTTAGCAGCGGAAATGCTGGGATTAAGAGATGTACATTTAAAATGGTGATAAATATCGCCAAGTCAATAACCAGAATGATTGTACTGCTTTATACTCCAACTAGCAGTATGTGTGCCTATTTCCTCACTCCAGGTCAACGCATAGTTTTTTCATGGGAGACACTTCTAATGTGTGTGAATGAATTTTTCCACTGTGTTCTCTGTACAGCTTTATGGTGAGAGCCCAGCACTGGGGGCTGTGATAAATGCAGTGAAGTGAGGAAATCAGGACCACAAAGTAGGAAGTCTCGTTAATCAAGATAAAAAACGATGGCTCCACAAAACACACTGAGATTGTTTGAATTTTGGTAATAGCTTATCAACATGGGAGAATTGGAATTAGATCACGTTAATTCATCATTCAGCAGATATTTGTTGAGAAGTTATAAGTGAATTCTCCATTGGATTGTAAGCCCCTTGAGAGCAAAACTGTTGTCTTTTTAATCTCTGTGGCTTCAACAGAATTATGGAATGGGGCCGGGCCTAAATTTTTTTTTAAATCGCTGCTGTTGTCGATTTGCTTGTTTTAATTTGGCCATTTATTGTCACCATATACCTGGCTCTACCTGAAGTTGGATTTTCAAGATGGCTGATGTTTTATCCTTGCTCCCAGCAGCTCACAGTGGAAGAGACAGCGGGATGTAAACCAGTCTGAAAATTCACATAGTATGGACAAAGTGAACATGAGCAACTAACTGTGGTGGAGTAAATAGTTTCCCCGAAATCTGATATTTGAGCTGGGTCCTGGAAGATGATTAGGCAATGGTTTCCAGACCAACAAGGAAGGACTTCTAGACAGAGGAAGTCACAATAAAGGGATGGAGCTTTGTGGGAATGCTGGTGTGAATGGCTCACAGGGAGTGTGTTGGGAAGAAAGGGACCTGAAGGGGAGGCACCACCTACTTATAAGGAAGCATTGAGTCAGGCATCCTGGAGCATCAAGGGAGTGACATATAGGGAGGGAGTGGGCTTCTCATTCAGGCTTTATCTCTGAATTGTAGTGAGGCATTTGGAAGTCCTGAGAATCCTGTAGCTTTAAAGTGCCTCATTTGTAATATGGGACATACAGGCTAGATAATTTCTAATATTTTTATCAGCTCTAAAATCCAGTGGCCTTTGAGCTATAGGACTTGAACTTGCCTGCAAGGACTTTATCTTGTGTGTGTGATATCTTGGGGTGTTCCTTTAAGATGGTAGTAAATCGCTGGCTGTAATTTGCTGGAACTAACTACCATGGACACGTACCGTGATCTCAAAGTCTGCATACATTTTTGCCCCCACCCCAAAAAAGGGTTACTAATGAGAATGAAGAAGAAAACAAAACAACAACAAGCAGTATAAGTCTTTTGATAATTACTCTTCATATGCCACTAAATCCTATCTTCACTGAAAATTGAACAGACACTGCTTAAAAGGTTTCTCTGAAGTGTATTGCAGAATTGGATGTCAAGTGTCCTGTTTCTTGGGATTCATATGCTGAATGAATTTCATCGGATTTGATAAGCATGCCATCCATGTCCTTGTCTGTGGCAGAGGGAAGCATTTTTATTGAGACAATGTCTAAGGACAGAAAGAACGTTGTGGCCTATTGATAAGAGACCTTCCTCCAAGCTGACACCTTGAGAATTATTACCCAGCCCATCTTGCCCCAAAGAACGAGGGACTTGCTTAAAGTCTGTGCTGACTTCCAGATGAACTTTACGTAATTCCCCCAATTTTTAGGCTCAGGGTTTTCCAAGTTGTATTGGAGGCTATCTAGAAGCAAATAAAATAAACACAAGCAGACTGCCCATGGGACCAAACACATGGCATGATAACAACTCTTGTGACCAGTGACTCGTCTAAGATAACGGGAGTTTGGTGAAATTATTGAATTATTGAAGAAGGATGTTTTGCCAGTCCTATTGGGCACTGTTCAGAGTCTTGAATTCTACAAATGCAAGCCAGAGATCAGAGAGGCTTTGCTGAAACCTCACAGAGTCAAAGCCTCTGCCCCACACGTTGATATTGGGGATTTCCAGAATAGCTTCCTGTGAGATCATCTTATGTGTGGAATCCCTGGCAATGACTTCCAAGGGAGACTCCTGACTGATCCCAATTTGATGCTTTCTTTGGCATGGAGCGAGGCCTGGGCACTGAGAGTAAATTTTTAATTTTCTCAGAAATCAAACAGCAGTACAAGGTTGTTGAGACATGAAGAGAGAGATTTTTACTGCCTGGGTGAGCAGGTGCCAATCCCAAATCATTATCAGGACTTTGGAGACAAGCAATCCCTGTTCAGACAGCAGTCTTTTATCAATCATCCACTCCCAGATTCAAGATAATGAGTACAGATTGTTTTGGAAGAATGGTAATTGTGAAAGAGTGTGTCCCTCAACCAGTATGAAGTAGAGCAACTGGCAGAGCATGTCATATATATCATCGGGTGGTAGGATGCTTAGGTATTTCTATACCAGTGAAGACTAGGAGATCCAAAAGTACCCAACTGGGGGCCGTGAGCACCAGATGAAAGTAATGCTAGTTGTTAGTCCCTGACTGGTAAGACATCCCGCTAAAATTTTTTCATGGCCATTTACCAAGATTATTGAGCCTAACCTCATGGTAGTTGTAGAGCTGATATTTCTGGAGCTATGTTGTGATTGTGGAGTTTGGCTCCTTTCTGGGGAAGCATAGGGAAGAACAAAATTAGATCACTAACAATTAGTTTCCAAAATTCTTATGTGCTTATGATCTAGCAAGGTAATTAGACTGTATCTTGGTGCTCAATAAGAACTGATCAAACAATGATTGAAGAAGGAAGGAAGGAATGATCTAATGTTAGATAAACAATAAAAAGGTAACAGTTGTTTTTATCTAGTACAATAATACTTATGTATGAGGAGAGAAATGACTGAAAGCTTAAACATGTGGGTTATAGGACCCAACTACTTGTTAAAAGTTGAAAGAAGAGAAAAAACAATTAGAAAAAACTATCCATTTTTAAGGCCTTCACATCCTTTGAAAAACCAATTATAGGAAGCTGTTTCAAAGTAGACTACATTTAAGTCTAGACATGTCATCAATTGACTTGAAATCTTAAGTTTCTAATCTAACAAGATAGTTTTGAATAAATCACACATAACTAGTGAACTGTACTATTGTCTCAATACTTCAAGCCTGTGAAGCTCCTAATATTGAAGTGAAAACTGAGGAGGGAAAGAGGAGCCAATAGAAACTTATAAAGGTCATTCCAAGTTTATGAAGAAATCTGATTGTCAGGATGAAGCAGGAAAGTTCCAATAAAGAAGCAGAATTTTTTCACCTTAGAAAACAAGTGTAGCATCTCCACTAAATGAAATTCATACTGCACACAGAAGATTGAATTCCTGTAAGAGGCATTTAACTGGGGGAAGACAGACCTTGCATACTTCACACCATGGAGCTGCAGAGAATTTAGTGTCATACCCCAGAATTGTTTTCCTGGCATAAAATGTAAGCCATCTTGAGGATAAAACCTAGACAATAAGTTTCATTTGGCACCAGCATTTTAACATCAGGTCTTAAGGGGCCATCAAAGCTACAAGACAGAAAGCAATTCTTCAATGGCCAATGTAGCTGTTTTAAGAAGCACTGGATATTTTTACATCTCCTGGTAAATATGGAGATAGTCTCTCAGTGTACTTTTTTTCAGGTTAAAATGTTCTGTGACTGGATATGCTATTATAGTTTTCAAAGTGAGGTTAGCAGGCGAGACACATCAAGATGCCTGTTAAATTTGAAAGGCAAATTCTTCTACCCCTGAAATCAGCAATAAAACCTTCCTGGGTGATTCTTTTTTTTTTAAATAAATTTATTTATTTAATTTATTTATTTTTGTCTGCGTTGGGTTTTCGTTGCTGTGCGTGGGCTTTCTATAGTTGCGGGGAGCGGGGGCTACTCTTCGTTGCGGTGCTCAGGCTTCTCATTGTGGTGGCTTCTCTTGTTGCAGAGCACGGGCTCTAGGCACGCAGGCTTCAGTAGTTGTGGCACACGGGCTTAGTTGCTCCACAGCATGTGAGATCTTCCCGGACCAGGGATCGAACCCGTGTCCTCTGCATTGGCAGGTGGATTCTTAACCACTGTGCCACCAGGGAAGCCCCTGGGTGATTCTTAAGAACATCCAGCTTTGAGACCCCCTGTGGTTAGAGTTGCAGTGGTGTGATCTAAAGTTATTGGTTGGTGCCTTTAAATATTGGAAGTTATACAATGGAGGAAATAGGCATGGTTAAACAAATACTTCTTTTAAAAATAAAAATAGCTTTGTTATTTTCTTCACTAGAAAAAATGGTGTATGCTCATGGTAAAAAATCAAGCAATGTTGGAAAATATAGAGTATTTTATACACTCTTTTTAGATTAGTGATATTAACTCTAAAAGTTGTATTTGTTGCAAATTTTTTCTGTGTCTCATTTGCCTTTTTTAAATTATAGGGATTTTATTTTATTTTTTTTTAACACGTGTTTTCAGTTCGTGTGCACATTTATTACCAATCTTTTTTCCTTAAGCGATTGTAGAATTCTCTTCAATTATAACATTATGATGTAGCTTTAACAGAACATAAAATAGTTTTTTTTAATTTTTAAATTTAATTTTATTTATTTTTTTATACAGCAGGTTCTTATTAGTCATCCATTTTATACACATCAGTGTATACATGTCAATCCCAATCTCCCAATTCATCACACACACCCCCACCCCCCCGCCGCTTTCCCCCCTTGGTGTCCATACGTAGGTTCTCTACATCTGTGTCTCAATTTCTGCCCTGCAAACTGGTTCATCTGTACCATTTTTCTAGATTCCACATATATGCATTGATATACGATATTTGTTTTTCTCTTTCTGACTTACTTCACTCCGTATGACAGACTCTAGATCCATCCACGTCTCTACAAATGACCCAATTTCGTTCCTTTTTATGGCTGAGTAATATTCCATTGTATATATGTACCACATCTTCTTTATCCATTTGTCTGTCGACGGGCATTTAGGTTGCTTCCATGACCTGGCTATTGTAAATAGTGATGCAATGAACATTGGGGTGCATGTGTCTTTTTGAATTATGGTTTTCTCTGGGTATATGCCCAGCAGTGGGATGGCTGGATCATATGGTAATTCTATTTTTCGTTTTTTAAGGAAACTCCATACTATTCTCCATAGTGGCTGCATCAATTTACATTCCCACCAACAGTGCAAGAGGGTTCCCTTTTCTCCACACCCTCTCCAGCATTTGTTGTTTGTAGATTTTCTGATGATGCCCATTCTAACTGGTGTGAGTTGATACCTCATTGTAGTTTTGATTTGCATTTCTCTAATAATTAGTGATGTTGAGCAGCTTTTCATGTTCTTCTTGGCCATCTGTATGTCTTCTTTGGAGAAATGTCTATTTAGGTCTTCTGCACATTTTTGGATTGGGTTTTTGTTTTTTTAATATTGAGCTGCATGAGCTGTTTATATATTTTGGAGATTAATCCTTTGTCCATTGATTCGTTTGCAAATATTTTCTCCCATTTTGAGGGTTGTCTTTTTGTCTTGTTTATGGTTTCCTTGGCTGTGCAAAAGCTTTGAAGTTTCATTAGGTCCCATTTGTTTATTTTTGTTTTTATTTCCATGACTCTAGGAGGTGGATCAAAAAAGATCTTGCTGTGATTTATGTCAAAGAGTGTTCTTCCTATGTTTTCCTCTAAGAGTTTTATAGTGTCCAGTCTTACATTTAGGTCTCTAATCCATTTTGAGTTTATTTTTATGTGTGGTGTTAGGGAGTATTCTAATTTCATTCTTTTACATGTAGCTGTCCAGTTTTCCCAGTACCACTTATTGAAGAGACTGTCTTTTCTCCATTGTATATCCTTGCCTCCTTTGTCATAGATTAGTTGACCATAGGTGCGTGGCTTTATCTCTGGGCTTTCTATCTTGTTCCATTGATCTATGTTTCTGTTTTTGTGCCAGTACCATATTGTCTTGATTACTGTAGCTTTGTAATATAGTCTGAAGTCAGGGAGTCTGATTTCTCCAGCTCTGTTTTTTCCCCTCAAGACTGCTTTGGCTATTTGGGGTCTTTTGTGTCTCCATACAAATTTTAAGATGACTTGTTCTAGTTCCGTAAAAAATGCCATTGGTAATTTGATAGGGATTGCATTGAATCTGTAGATTGCTTTGGGTAGTGTAGTCATTTTCACAATATTGATTCTTCCAATCCAAGCACATGGTAAATCTCTCCATCTGTTAGTATCATCTTTAATTTTTTTCATCAGTGTTTTATAGTTTTCTGCATACAGGTCTTTTGTCTCCTTCAGTAGGTTTATTCCTAGGTATTTTATTCTTTTTTGTTGCAGTGGTAAATGGGAGTGTTTCCTTAATTTCTCTTTCAGATTTTTCATCATTAGTGTATAGGAATGCAAGAAATTTCTGTGCATTAATTTTGTACCCTGCAACTTTACCAACTTCATTGATTAGCTCTAGTAGTTTTCTGGTGACATCTTTAGGATTCTCTATGTATAGTATCATGTCATCTGCAAACAGTGACAGTTTTACTTCTGCTTTTCCAATTTGTATTCCTTTTATTTCTTTTTCTTCTGTGATTGCTGTGGCTAGGACTTCCAAAACTATGTTGAATATTAGGGGCGAGAGTGGACATCCTTGTCTTGTTTCTGACCTTAGAGGAAATGCTTTCAGTTTTTCACTGTTGAGAATGATGTTTGCTCTGGGTTTGTCATATATGGCCTTTATTATGTTGAGGTAGGTTCCCTCTATGCCCACTTTCTGGAGAGTTTTTTTTATCATAAATGGGTGTTGAATTTTGTTGAAAGCTTTTTCTGCATCTATTGAGATGATCATATGGTTTTTATTCTTCAGTTTGTTAATATGGTGTATCACATTGATTGATTTGCGTATATTGAAGAATCCTTGCATCCCTGGGATAAATCCCACTTGATCATGGTGTATGACCCTTGTAATGTGTTGTTGGATTCTGTTTGCTAGTATTTTGTTGAGGATTTTTGCATCTATATTCATCAGTGATATTGGTTGGTAATTTTCTTTTTTTGTAGTATCTTTGTCTGGTTTTGGTATCAGGGTGATGGTGGCGTCGTAGAATGAGTTTGGCAGTGTTCCTTCCTCTGCAATTTTTTGGAAGAGTTTGACAAGGATGGGTGTTAGCTGTTCTCTAAAAGTTTGATAGAATTCACCTGTGAAGCCATCTGGTCCTGGACTTTTGTTTGTTGGAAGATTTTTAATCACAGTTTCAATTTCAGTGCTTGTGATTGGTCTGTTCATATTTTCAATTTCATCCTGGTTCAGTCTTGGAAGGTTATACCTTTCTAAGAATTTGTCCATTGCTTCCAGGTTGTCTATTTTATTGGCACAGAGTTGCTTGTAGTAGTCTCTTAGGATGCTTTGTATTTCTGCGGTGTCTGTTGTAACTTCTCCTTTTTCATTTCTAATTTTATTGATTTGAGTCCTCTCCCTCTTTTTCTTGATGTGTCTGGCTAATGCTTTATCAGTTTTGTTTATCTTCTCAGAGAACCAGCTTTTAGTTTTATTGATCTTTGCTATTGTTTTCTTTGTTTCTATTTCATTTATTTCTGCTCTGATCTTTATGATTTCTTTCCTTCTGCTGACTTTGGGTTTTGTTTGTTCTTCTTTCTTTAGTTTCTTTAGGTGTAAGGTTAGATTGTTTATTTGAGATTTTTCTTGTTTCTTGAGGTAGCCTTGTATAGGTATAAACTTCCCTCTTAGTACTGCTTTTGCCACATTCCATAGGTTTTGGATTGTCGTGTTTTCATTGTCATTTGTCTCTAGGTATTTTTTGATTTCCTCTTTGATTTCTTCAGTGATCTCTTAGTTATTTAGTAATGTATTGTTTAGCCTCCATGTGTCTGTGTTTTTTACGTTTTTTTCCCTGTAATTGATTTCTAATCTCATAGCGTTGTGGTCAGAAAAGGTGCTTGATATGATTTCAATTTTCTTAAATTTACTGAGGCTTGATTTGTGACCCAAGATGTGATCTGTCCTGGAGAATGTTCCGTGTGCACTTGAGGAGAAAGTGTAATCTGCTGTTTTTGGATGGAATGTCCTATAAATATCAATTAAATCTATCTGGTCTATTGTGTCATTTGCAGCTTGTGTTTCGTTATTAATATTCTGTTTGGATGATCTGTCCATTGGTGTAAGTGAGGTGTTAAAGTCCCCCACTATTATTGTGTTACTGTCGATTTCCTCTTTTACAGCTGTTAGCAGTTGCCTTATGTATTGAGGTCCTCCTATGTTGGGTGCATATATATTTATAATTGTTTTATCTTCTTCTTGGATTGATCCCTTGATCATTATATAGTGTCATTCCTTGTCTCTTGTAGCATTCTTTATTTTAAAGTCTATTTTATCTGATATGAGTATTGCTGCTCCAGCTTTCTTTTGATTTCCATTTGCATGGAATATCTTTTTCCATCCCCTCACTTTCAGTCTGTATGTGTCCCTAGGTCTGAAGTGGGTCTCTTGTAGACAGCATATATATGGGTCTTGTTTTTCGATCCATTCAGCAAGCCTGTGTCTTTTGGTTGGAGCATTTAATCCATTCATGTTTAAGGTAATTATCGATATGTATGTTCCTATTATGATTTTCTCAATTGTTTTGGGTTTGTTTTTGTAGATCCTTTACTTCTCTTGTGTTTCCCACTTAGAGAAGTTCCTTTAGCAGTTGTTGTAGAGCTGGTTTGTTGGTGCTGAATTCTCTTAGCTTTTGCTTGTCTGTAAAGCTTTTGATTTCTCCATCGAATCTGAATGAGACCTTGCTGGGTAGAGTAATCTTGGTTGTACATTCTTCCCTTTCATCACTTTAAGTATATCATGCCACTCCCTTCTGGCTTGTAGAATTTCTCCTGAGAAATCAGCTGTTAACCTTATGGGAGTTCCCTTGTATGTTATTTGTCATTTTTCCCTTGCTGCTTTTAATAATTTTTCTTTGCCTTTAATTTTTGCCAATTTGATTACTATGTGTCTCGGCGTGTTTCTCCTCGGGTTTATCCTGTATGGGACTCTCTGCACTTCCTGGACTTGGGTGGCTATTTCCTTTCCCATGTTAAGGAAGTTTTCTACTATAATCTCTTCAAATATTTTCTTGGGTCCTTTCTCTCTCTCTTCTCCTTCTGGGACCCCTATAATGCGAATGTTGTTGTGTTTAATATTGTCCCAGAGGTCTCTTATGCTGTCTTCATTTCTTTTCATTCTTTTTTCTTTATTCTGTTCCGCAGCAGTGAACTCCACCATTCTGTCTTCCAGGTCACTTATCCTTTCTTCTGCCTCAGTTATTCTGCTATTGATTCCTTCTAGTGTATTTTTCATTTCAGTTATTGTATTGTTCATCTTTGTTTGTTTGTTCTTTAATTCTTCTAGATCTTTGTTGAACATTTCTGCATCTTCTTGATCTTTGCCTCCATTCTTTTTCTGAGGTCCTGTATCATCTTCACTATCATTATTCTGAATTCTTTTTCTGGAAGGTTGTCTATCTCCACTTCATTTAGTTGTTTTTCTGGGGTTTTATCTTGTTCCTTCATCCGGTACATAGCCCTCTGTCTTTTCATCTTGTCTATCTTTCTGTGAATGTGGTTTTTGTTCCACAGGCTGCAGGATTGTAGTTCTTCTTGCTTCTGCTGTCTGCCCTCTGGTAGGGATTTTACATTTTTTACAAAATAAAATTTATCAGGTGTTCCCCTTTTCATTTGTGGCCTCTGACTCATGATAAAAAAGACTGCCATTTTCCTAGGATAATAAAAATCTTTATCTTTTTTCCCCCTATTTCTTTATAGTTCTAATTTTTATATTTAAATTGTTGATCCCTCTGGAATTTAACTCACTGTAAAGAATGAGGCTGGGATCCAGCTCTATTTATTTTTTTCCAAATGACTAGGTATTTTTTTGAGATCATTTCTTGAATAATTTATTTTATTCCCACTGATATAAAATGCCACTTTTATTATGTACTAAATGTCCATATATACTTTCTGGGCTCTACCATGGTCATTTGATTACTCTGCATTTTTGTGCCAGGTCCACACATTTTAATATCTCATTACTGTTCATTTTTAGAATTTCCCTGGCTGTTCTTGAATGGTTATTCTTCCAGATGAACTTTAGAAACATTTTTCAAATTTTCAGAAAAAATCCTGTTGGGATTTTCATTAGAATCACATTTAATTTATAGATTAATTTTGGGGGGAGAATTGGATTCTTCACAATTCTGAGTCTTACATGAGAATGACACATGATTTCCCAATTGCTCAAGCCTTTGTTTGAATGTCCCTCTGTGTGTGTGTGTGTGTTTGTGTGTGTGTGTATGTATCACAAACAGATTTTGCTTGTTTCCTATAAAGTTTGTTTCTGGGTGTTTTACAGGGTTTTGTTGGTTTTGTGATTAATCACATGGTTCTTAGATATACGCTTAAAGAAGCTACCCTGTGGCATAGAATGTAAGCTTGGAGCTGGATTGCCATTTTAGGGGGTGGGTATGCAATAGAAGCCTGTGTTTTGGAGACACACCCATGTGGATCTTTGTTATATCTTCCAGATTGCTGTGACACTTTGGGAAGAGTCTCCTCTCTAAGCTTCTCTTCCTCATCTGTAAAATAGAAACCTTGCAGGGATTTGTAAGCATCAGTGATAATACTTGAAACACCTAATGTAGGGCTTAGCACTTACTGAGTCCTCAGATATGGGAGCTGTTTGAGGGCCAGGCTAAGGAGTTCATTTCAAAATTCCTTACAAGGTTGAGATTCCTTGAAGCTTTCAAAAACATATTTGTATCCAGCAGATTTTTAAAGAGTGCTCTGAATAAAAGCACTGTTCTAATAGCCTTCCCTCCCCTTACCCCTCTTCCCATGATTGAAACATTTGATGTGAGTAAGAGATCTTATCCAGTGACTGTGTGGTTCTGAGCACCATCACTGCTGAAAGTTTTAGTCTCAGCCACATCACAATGGGAGGCCTGGTTCTTTCTTCTTACACTGTTAATTAATGGTCACTTGGGGAGTTTGGGGACAGGCTTCAATGTGTTAATGTCTTAGAAAAATACATCTGAGGTACAAAGACCATTTGGAGTACCCAGTTAAGAATGATTTGCCACATAGAGTAGAGCCTAAAGAAGGCTTTCATAAACATGGGTGTTCAGCTAAACCAATAGTTAGCCCCACATTCTTAATGGCATAATCACCAACATAACCAATTCATAATAATGGCCTTTTAATGTTGAAACAATTACTTAGGATAATAAAATAACACTTTCAATTTGCTTGACACCAAATTCAACCTATGTGGATCATCTGATGGTGAGGTGAGGGGAAGGAGAGTCTGTTGAGTTCTAAATACATTATAAGGCGTTAACACATAATGTGCATAATGTACTTCAGGCCTGAGATGCTCTAGATGGATTAGTGGAAAAACAAAAGGGTGATCAGAATATGCTGTTGCTTTGGAACTTAACAAATACTTCATAATTTATTTATCAATTTCCACAAGTTTCCTTAGGAAGAAATAGTTAAACCTTGAAGTTGATGTGCTTTGATTAATTTGTTCATTTGGAACACCTACCGGGGAAAGTGCTATGGGACATAACAATCAGCAAGTTTTTGTTGAGTAAAAAATAATGCTGTATCCTGAGAGGAAAATGTAAATGAATTGATTACTCCACTATAATAATATTTTTATATCTGTCATTTGGATATTGTAAACTGTTTGTAATCTGTTTTTTTAAATTGAATTATTTAAAATTTCATCAGTGCTTTCAAATTCTTTTGGGAAGTAGGGGAGTTTTAAATCGTAAATAATTCAAAAGCCTCTACATGTATACCTTATAAGTGTGTGAGCAAGGCAGCCACCTGTATTTTTGGTCTCATGGTTTGTTGGTGTTGGCCAGCACTCTTGTTCTCTTCATTTGTAAGAAGAGCTGGGACCAAGCTTTTGAGGCACGTGCATATAATATCAAGGATTCCAGCCAACCTGATCTATTGCCTGATTTCAACTTACCTATTGCATAGCTGATTGAAATCTGACAATTAATTCTTTTCAGCTAACTATGTCTTCCATTAGAAGGCAAATGCTCCCTGGGAAATATTAGGAGTTATCAGTCATTTATACCTTAGTGAGTATGAATTTATAACAGCTTTCTTTTTTTCTTTTTTTCGGTCGTGCCTTGTGGCTTGCAGGATCTCAGTTCCCTGACCAGAGACTGAGCCCGAGCTATGGCAGTGAAAGCCCGGAATCCTAACCACTAGGCCACCAGGGAACTCCCTATAACAGCTTTCTTAAAATAAGTTAAGGAGATCTGAATATGTATGCTAAGGAAAAAAGTGATACTAGTCAGTAACTAAAATAATCTACCGAATTACAATTAAGGACAAGATATTTTATAAAGTCCTTTCTTGAAGCAGATTTGTATGTGTTGGAGATGGGATCACATTGGGTATATAATTTTGCATGTTAATCTTGTTTTTTACTTAACATTATATCTACCCCTCCAATGGCTGTGTACTTTTCCGATGAATGGCTTTACCAGAATTATTTTTCTGTTCTACTGTTAGACAAGTGCATTGTATTAGTTTATAATATGAAAGATGCTTTTAGGTCTGTGAACTACCTTTTTATAAATGTCTTTGCTTCCTTTTTTTCCCTTTTTCATTTGGAACTTTAAATGTTGGACTTTCCTTCTCTGAGATGTCCCTGTACATACAAACACTCATCATTAAGTGGCCCTCTTGCCTTTTCAGTATTAGGGGCTGCAGGTTAAATGTCCTGGATCAGTGCTGTGCAAAGTGTGTCTGTGGACCAGTGCCTGTCTTGAACTGTTTGCTGCTGGTCCACAATGAGGCAATATGGACACTGAGAGGAAATGTTCAGAATGAAAACCCTCCTAGTGATTTGACATTGCTGCGCCATCCAAGAAGTAGTCAGGATGGTCTTATAGGATATAGAGCAGATTGGGTTATGAGTCATATGTGGTGGAACTCTGTAGGCATATTAGAGCTCTCTATCAGCCCATGGCAGATTGGACAAAACAAAGCAAGCAAACAAACCAGTCCTGCACTTTGGATAAGCTGAGAAGCACTGTCCTAGGTCAGAGTGGAGAATGCAAGCACACAGTGCCTTGAAGTTCCATAAACCCTCACAGAGGGGAGTATAGACCAGTAATCAAAAGACAGACTTGGTTCACATCCCAGTTCTGACACTTATTTTCTGAGACCTTCGACAAATGACTAAAACACTTTGTGTCTTGGTTTCCTCATCTGTAAAAACAAGAATAACAATAGAATTAACTTTGTAATATGATCCTACAGAGAAAGGACTTAGCACATTGCCTGGCATGTATCAAACACTCAATAAATAGAAGCCCCCATTATTATGTCAGTAAATAGCACCCCAAACAGAAATTTCTGGAAGGATTCCTTTATGCATTATTATAGGAAAACATGCAGTTCTTGAATGAAACAGCACCCCTGCTCCCACTCCCCTCCGTTTTGTCAGCCTAACCATGATCACAGAGCTGTTTGTGTTTATCTTCTACAGAGGGTACGGCCACATCCCTTGCAGGGCAGCCTGGATCAGAGCTGACAGGCCAGGAAATCACAGACCCTTCAGAGCTCTCATCTCCATTCCTTCCTGCACCGTCACCAACTCATCAAAAGCTCTGAGTGTTTATCTCACAGTTGCCAGATGTCCATCTGTTCGGGATTGTTCTGAATTTTACTGCCTTGTCCTGTTTACAGTCCTCACAGGGCACACAATAGCCCTGTGTTTGTACCAGGTAGAGACATGTCTCCATGACGTGTCCATCTGCTGGGACACCAGGATCTGGTGGGTCTGTAGTTCTGCTGTTCCTGTTGACCCACTGGACACCCTGTAGGCTTAATGTAGCACGAGAGCTGAAAGAGTGTCAGAGTTGGTGTTGAAGATGTGGATTCTTATCCTGGCTCTGCCTTGGATATGTGAGCCCCAACATCCTCATCTGTAAAATGGGGCCATAACACCAATCTTACCATGCGCCCGTGGTGACTGAACGAGATAGCCTTTGAAAAGTGTTCTGATGCATAATAAATGCAACTTTCCTCCCATTCTTCCAGTATTGGATGCCTTTTCTCTTCCCACTTTGAGCTATGCTGAGCATACAAGGCATCACACAAAGTGAATTCCTCCCTAGAACATATGCTCATAAGGGCAGGGATTCGTCTAGTTTATTTATTGCTCTATGCCCAAGTTCTAGAACAATGCCTGGGGATAGTGGATGCTCAATTAATATATGTTGAACAAATTAATTAAAGTAAATTATACAGTCACATTTCCTGCTGTCTCTTTTAGGATACTTTTAGCTCTGAGCAACAGAAAACCTTGAATCAACTTGCTAAACTGGTGAGAACATCTGTTATTTCCTACAACTAGAAGTTTGGAAGTAGAGAAGTTTTGTGGTTGATTAATTTGATGGCTCACTAACACATGCCTGGCCCAGGTCCTTCTCATTTCTGCTCTGTCATTTTTGGCCTAGCTCATCTCATAGTCATAAATGGCTGCTGCAGTTCCAGACATCACATCTAGACGTAGTAATACCCAACAGAAATGGGGAGAGTCTCTATCATCCTTGTCTGTCTTTCCCTATAGCAACTCAGAAATGCTCTAGCTGACTTTTGCTGGAAACCCTTCAGCTGGCATTTGCTCACTTGCACACACTGAAACCAATTGCTGGATATCAGTTAAGATTAATCCTGAGTTATGTCTGGGAGAGGTAGGTATCCGAGCAGATTCTGGCCTCTGCCAAAAAGGGCAGAGGGCAGCCAGCCAGCTGTGTCGGATATACCTACTCTTTGGAGTCTTAGGGAAAAAAGAATTATTAAGCAAAAATGAATTAAACAAGTGCATGAGCAAGTAAATGTTTATGTCATATCTAAATTAAGGGCTGGTGAGTGTGTTTCGTGTTTGGTAATTGCAATCATTGTTGCTTTTGTTGTGGTCAAATAAATAAATTAATTAATTAATTAATTAAGGGCTGGAGCTAATAAGTGAAGAGAGAATTGCATGTTGAGACTTGGAGGAATATAGCCTACCCTGCTGCCTGATTCAAATACAGATACAAATACGTTTAAGGTTGCCAACTGGCTATGACAAAGGGGGTGCTTAAATGCAAGATGAAGTAGAGCAAGATACATTTTGCAGTGTTGCAGTGTCTCATGGATTAGGTTGGAGATGCAGACCCACTGTTATTGTGGCAGTATAATCTCACTAATGCATCCTCCATTAGCTCAAAGCATGCACTAGCTCACTTGGCCAGGCTAGCATTTACTCTGGTATTTTCGAGGGAGAAATTGTTTGCAAAGAAATTGAGTAGTCCAAGTACTATACTCTTTGGAATGTGTTGACAAATTATTTTTAATATTCTGGCATATAAAACCTCATATGCAAATAATATTTATTTGCTTATTTAAGCAGGTCCTTGGAACCTAGACTTGACACACTAAATGGCTTGTGGTTAAGGGCACTATATGCATTTGGAATTAACCAAACCAGTAAATTCTAAAATACTTCTTTTTTTTTAAATTTAATTTAATTTGTTTTTTTATACAGCAGGTTCTTATTAGTCATCCATTTTATACACATCAGCGTATACATGTCAATCCCAATCTCCCAATTCATCACACCACCACCACCACCCCCCTGCCACTTTCCCCCCTTGGTGTCCATACGTTTGTCCTCTACATCTGTGTCTCAATTTCTGTCCTGCAAATCAGTTCATCTGTACCATTTTTCTAGGTTCCACATATATGCGCTAATATACGATATTTGTTTTTCTCTTTCTGACTTATTTCACTCTGTCTGACAGTCTCTAGATCCATCCACGTCTCTACAAATGACCCAATTTCGTTCCTTTTTATGGCTGAGTAATATTCCATTGTATATATGTACCACATCTTCTTTATCCATTTGTCTGTCGACGGGCATTTAGGTTGCTTCCATGACCTGGCTATTGTAAATAGTGCTGCAATGAACATTGGGGTGCATGTGTCTTTTTGAATTATGGTTTTCTCTGGGTATATGCCCAGTAGTGGGATTGCTGGGTCATATGGTAATTCTATTTTTCGTTTTTTAAGGAAACTCCATACTGTTCTCCATAGTGGCTGTATCAGTTTACATTTCCACCAACAGTGCAAGAGGGTTCCCTTTTCTCCACACCCTCTCCAGCATTTGTTGTTTGTAGATTTTCTGATAATGCCCATTCTAACTGGTGTGAGGTGATACCTCATTGTAATTTTGATTTGCATTTCTCTAATTATTAATTATACTTATGAATAATAATCTTTTTAATGCAAATTCTCTCAATTCAGCCATTGTCCTCCCTGTAGTTAGGTTGGATTTGTGGGGTTTTCTTGTGTCCTCAAACCTCAAGTACTTATTGGCAATCAGACCACAGGAAGCAGCCAGCTCTTGCTTCTGGTGCTGCTACTGTGAAGTTGCTGAGGGTTAGCTGTGGGCCCACATTCAGTGGAAGCTGTAGAGAGCAGAGAAACCAAGTGTAAAAGCCTGGGCAGCCAGATTGCCTGTGTTCAGATCCTAGTTTGGCTACTTGTTATCTGTGGAACTTTAGGTGAGTTATACTCTCTCTCCATGTCTCAGTTTCCCCATTTGTAAAATGGGAAAAATAGTAGTACCTATCCTATAATATTGTTGTGATGAAGACATGAGTTAGCATATATAAAGTTTTTATAATGGTGCCTGGCTTACAGTAAGTATGAAAATGTTTGCTATGTACTATCATATATCAAATATATGAATTCAATAAGCATAGAGTGAATCATATTATTAAGATGTAAAGGACAATTGTTTGATCAATTACAAGTCACTTTCTTTTCGGGACCCTTGAGATGGAACATTTTCCTCAGTGCACAGGCAAATTTTATCCAGCATGTCTCTGATAGAGCCAGCCATATTATAGCTGGGTAAATATTTCTATGAGTTGCAACAAATTTTAATAAAATTACTCAATTCCCCCTCAAGCAGTTTGCAATGATTTTATGGCAATGTATACTGATGGGCATTCACACTTGCCTCCCACTGAGTTAAACGTAGTAGTCATTGAATATACACTTCTAACATTGAACTAATGAAAATTCTTGTTTAGCCTTGAACCTAATTGACTTACTTTTGTTATCTGTTTAGAAATCATCATTTTTTTGCTATGAGAGCCAGAAAAAAATACATTGAATAGAAACCTATTTGGGCATTTTAAAGTAAAATTCTTCTGCTTGAATTATCTTAAAGAGGTTAGGATGTGTCTGAATTTGCTAATGAATTGTGTCATCCTCTTTTTGTGTTCTTGGATCTGGGACTTTAACACTCTGCTGAGGCTGTTGATCTAATGTGTGTATGTGAGTCACACATTGAATGATGTCCATATAGTTCTGATTGGCTTGAAGCTTATGCGTAGTAGAGAGATGCTTTATCTCCTATATTCAAGCTGGGAGTAAAGTGAAAGAATTTGACTTCTGGTCAGTTCCTGGAACTCTTTCTACTTATCCACGCAGCAGGGAATTTTCTCATCTTAAGTTCTGGCTTAGTCTGCAATAGGAAATCAGTCACGTACAACACTATTTATGGTGCTCCAACACTGAACTTTCTGGGAAAAGCCAGGAGCTCAGAGTCTTAGGAAGACATTGGGATGGAGGCTTATTTCCAGCTCAACATGGTCCTCCGGCTATCTATGAGTCAATACTTTTATTGGCCCTTGCAGGGTGAATTTGAAAGCAGGGTCCCCTCAAAGTCCTGCCTCCCAAGTTATAGTGCCCCCCAATTCTGATCTTATCTCCGTTTGTTGTAGACCTTCTGTTGTAGATGCTTTCCTATGGTGCTTATCACAAAATTAGTTGTCCTTTGTGTTTCTTTTCCTGAACGTTTGCAGGAATGAGTCACATCTCTCTTGTAATATATGAGCAGCTTAGAGGAAAATGCTGTTATTTTAAGAGCTAGCCAGGAATTCCTTTTAGGGAGGAGACTGTCTACCACCTTAATGGAAGCATTTGGCTGTGAAGATAAGGTCCCCAGGAGATAGTCTGGACAGTCTGGAGCTAGGCTAAGAGATAGCGAATTGCTCTGTGGAAGAAGTTTAGAGGAATTTGGGAATGGGGGAAAGCAGAAGAGACAGAAGACAGGAGAGGGATGAAATAGGCAGAAAGCAAGATGGCAGCAAGTGATGGGACCTGATGAGAGACTTTTAAGGAAACAGAAAGTCTCTTCCACACAAATACTTTATTGGAGTGGTGTTTTGGCAGAAATCAAGTAAAAGCGTTTACCTTCAAAATCTGGGTTGGCATGGGCAGCTATAAAAGATGAGAGACAGTGAGATCAAGAATTCAACCCAAAGAAGTCACTGGGGAGAGAGAAGTGACTATGAGAACATAAACTCTCAGGAATTCTCAGAAATCTAGGGGAGAATATTGGACTTCCCACAGGATGCGGGTTGGAGACTTGAGCAAGTTTTTATTTAAATCTCAAAGGAGGGAGTGACCTCAGCTGACAACCTTGTTACATCTGTCTGTACCAGGGACAAAAAGTGGTGTAGAGTTAAAGAATTTTTGGAATACTGCTACAGAGATGAATAAATCTTAAAGTAAATTATATGACTTATGTGTCTCATAAAAAGAAAAGCATATCAGTAGGATTTTTAAAAGTTATTTTAAGAGATTTCTTTATTCTAATGGGTAGAGAGTGTCTTTGGATAATATAAATATTCCAAAGATCTAATGAAGTTATCTGAGGCCATGTAGACATTAATTAGAGTTCTGTAATTAGAATTATAGTTATAGAAGCTTCCTACTGCAAAATAGAGGGCAATATATTAATATTTCAGGTTTACTGTGCTGTTAGAACACAGTACCTGATGCATTTTCGTATACCGTGGCTTTAATAATTCTTTCTAAATAACCATTATGATAGATATTTAATAGTTTTTTAATTAATGTTGGCGTAAAACACATTTATGTGTGTGCTCATCCCAGTCCTCCTTCTCTCACAAGTGAACAGTCTGTCTGCTTCCTGTGCACAGAGCCACCCAAACCGGTGATGACACAGAATCCAATCAGAAAAGCAGCATAAAGATGAAAGGTCTTACCAATGAGAAGTGAACTTGCTAAAGTACACCTTTCAATGAATTTGGACAAAACTGAAAAATGTTGTTGATATCAGATCCTTAGGCTGATTACTGAAGCGTTCGATTTTTCAGTATGTCAATTCATCACTGTCTACCTGGTTATATTTAACACTTTCTCCTGTTTCCAGCCTGTCTGCTGAGATAGGCAATCGCTGTCACATGATATCTGCCTCTCAGGAAGGTCAGTAGACCATTTGGGAGGCCGTGGTTTCTGTCCCCCAGCTGCCTCGGTTCTTTCTAAGTTAGTGCTGATAGCAGATGGAGCCTCACTGTCTTGCAGGATCTAAAATATTAATAAGATTAGGGCTTTTATCCTTCAAACAGTTGAGCCTTTCCGTTTAGAGGCTCTGCAAAATGTCTAATCTGCTAATTTATAACACTGGCCCTCCAGGAAGACCTGCTACCACTTACAGGTACCCAAACACCGTTTTGTACTAGTGTCCTTCCTTTTTACTTGGTGGAAGTGCTGGTTCACATTTTAAATCACTCTCATCTTTCAGAGACACTTGGATGAGTTTAATTCCATTTTGAGATGAGAGGTCTTGGGGTTTTTTTTTTTTTTAAGTATAGCATATTTATTTATTTATTTATTTATTTATTTGATTTTGGCTGCATTGGGTCTTCACTGCTACGCATGGGCTTTCTCTAGTTGCGGCAAGCGGGGGCTACTCTTCGTTGCAGTGCACGGGCTTCTCATTGTGGTGGCTTCTCTTGTTGCAGAGCACAGGCTCTAGGCGCAAGAGCTTCAGCAATTGTGGCATGCGGGCTCAGTAGCTGTGGCTCATGGGCTCTAAAGTGCAGGCTCAGTAGTTGTGATGTATGGGCTTAGTTGCTCCATGGCATGTGGGATCTTCCCAGACCAGGGCTTGAACCCATGTCCCCTGCATTGGCAGGTGGATTCTTAACCACTGCACCACCAGGGAAGACCAGGGTGTGTTTTAATAAATACTTGATGGGAATGCTAGCCATGGGGGTCATGCTCATTTACAAAATTAGAGATGGTATCTCTGAGGCAAGCTTAACTTTGTGGAAGAAGCGATGTTTATAAATACACACAGTGCTCTCATGCCTGGTGTTCCCTCTACTTTTCAGAGCACAGTAGTTATCCACTGTTCCATTTTTAGAAGCAGTGATTAAATTGCAGACCATTGCCGTGTGATACCAGTTAAACCACCTATTGTCTATTAAACAGACTTTTTTAAATTTTTTTTTTTATGGAAAGTAAAATTTACTTTTCTGCATATATCCTATAAAAAATATACATATCATATGGTGTGCAATTTAGATCATTTTAAAGGACAGTAAAAGCATTAGTTTAGATATCCCATCCCAGTTGGGCAATGAGCATCAATTTTGGTAATTAAGAATCTCAGGGGGGCTTCCCTGGTGGCGCAGTGGTTGAGAATCTGCCTGCCAATGCAGGGGACACGGGTTCGAGCCCTGGTCTGGGAAGATCCCACATGCTGCGGAGCAACTGGGCCCGTGAGCCACAATTGCTGAGCCTGCGCATCTGGAGCCTGTGCTCCTCAACAAGAGAGGCCGCGAGAGTGAGAGGCCCGCGCACCGCGATGAAGAGTCCCCGCTTGCCACAACTAGAGAAAGCCCTCGCACAGAAACGAAGACCCAACACAGCCATAAATAAAGAAAGAAAGAAAGAAAGAAAAGAACGTGAATTTCTTTAAAAAAAAAAAAAAAAAGAATCTCAGGCTCTGCAAATTTATAGTACAATTACAATTTACTTCATATGGAAGAGGGTCTTTACCCCACACCACCATTAGCAAAATGTCCACTTTTATTATTTGCTGACAATTTCAAAAGCAGATGAATTTTAGAGGAAGAATTACCATTTCTTTTTTTGCATTGAAATTTCTCATTCAATGTCAATAGTTTTGTCAGCAGAATGCAACCATGAAGACTTTTGACTTAAATCTTTCTTTCTTTTTTCTTCTTCTTTTCTTCTTTCTTTCTTTTTTTTTCTTAAAGAAAAAGCCAATTCATCAGGTAGGAAAGGACTGCCTTTTGCAGTCTCAGGTCCTGCCAGAGACAAATGACTGTAAAAATTTAAAATCAATCATTAACAGATTAGCTGTTGGTCCAAAGTAAATAGCAATCAGCTTATTAGGCATCAGGCAGAGTGAGATAAAGGGGAAGACTTACTGAAAATGAGGACGTTGCCTGGGGCTCTGCTGGTGGGGTAGCACTCAAGGAGGCGGTTTCTTTGTGACTCTAATTACAAATGGAAAACAAGGTAGTGGGCTGAATAAGTTGAGCCCCTGCTTGTGTTAAACAGAGTCCTGTGGTTTTCTGTTCTATGTCATGGCTTTATTCACCTTGATTAGCAGGGGAGTTGAGTGTGCTCCGTGGTTGTTCTCTTTGCCTACTAAGCAAGATCTGTCAGCTGCTGTTTAGTCGACTCTGCAAAGCAGCCCAGAAATTGTGCTGGAGATGCCTTCGTTTCAGGAACTGGACCTTTTTTATCCCTTTGCACACTTAGTTCAAATCTCATTATTGGTTAAGTCGAGGTTGGGAAGCAAAGGGACGGTTCATTAGCTGCTTCCCTCTGGTTTCAGGTGTGAGCTACCATTCGGCAAATGCCACAGCAATTGTTGCAAGCAAGATCCACTGATGGATGCTAAAACCACCAGGTGAAGGTTGGAGGATAAACAGTATATTTGTACAGCCTCCAAGTATCTTTCTCAAGATGTTTATTAATTACAAAGGAGAAACGGTAACTTTACAGTGGCGAAACCCAGCAGATACCCCTTAACCAAGTGATCAAGGTTAACATCACTAGTAATAAGACAGTTCCCCTTGACCCCTGTTATGCACTGAGAAGAACACAACATCATGGTATTCTTACTAAAAATGTGTAACCTCACTCCAATTATGAAAGACATCAGACAAACCCGTTCTGAAAAATACTGACCAGTAATCTTCAAGAGTGTCAAAGACATGAATGTTAAGGAAGACTAAAGAACTGTCATGAATTTGAAGGGACTAAGGAGACAAAACATTGTGGGATTCTGCATTGGATCCTAGAACAGAAAAAGGACATCGGGGGAAAAACTGGTAAAATCCAAATAAATGTTAGCATTAGGGGAAGCTGAGAGAAGGGAATATAGGAACTGTTCGTACTATTTTTGCAACTTTTCTGTAAGTCTAAAGTTATTCCAAAATAAAAAGTTATACAATATAAAAAAAGGAATGATGAACTGAAAGGAAAACAATTTGCTTGAGTTTCAGAAACTTCCACCGCAGAACCCAGCTTGAAGTCTGGGCCAGTTTTAGCTTTTGTTCATAAACGTGCTTTATTTTGGCCAAAGCTGGAGTAAATCATTGCTTTCAGTGGAAAAAAAAAATAAAACAACACTCCTTGTGTGGGGCCTTTATTTATAGTTTTTTTTGTGAATAACACAATCAGGTTATTGTGTTATCGGTAGGTACAGTCACCAAGGTAGGCAGGGACAATCCCCAATGTGTGGAATGTTGGATCCTGCAATTTGTGTGACTTGGATTACCAGTTTGTGTGAATTACATTATGTCGCTTATTCTCATGGATCTGAAGGCTGGCTAGGATTGGCTCTGCTTCATCCTGCGGGTCTGGGTCTGGTCCGACTTGGACCAAGGGGCTCACTGGGACAGAGTTTTCTCCAGATGATGGCAGAAGCACAAGAGGGCAAGCCCCACCGCACAAGCACATTTTAAGCTTCAGCCTGTGTCCCCTTTTGGTCAAAGTAATTTACTTAGCCCTCCCAAAGTCAAGGGGTAGGGAAGCACACTCTTTGTATGGAGGTTGGGGGGGATAAAGTACATATTTTTGATGATATATCTAGTCAATCATAATACTTCTGGCCTTTGCTGTCTCCACCATGTGGCTTCTTCTGGCCTGCTCTGTGGTGCCTCCTTCCCTTGCTTAAGTGCAGATACCGAAAGATTGGCCTGCCCCCGCTGATATGATCGGTTTTCATGGGTGCTATGACTGCTTGGTGGTCTCCTTCCATTACGTTACAGTAAGAGTGGGGTCCCACCATATTGTTGCTTGAGCACTGTGGTGTTAAAGAAATGTATTGAGGCCCTCTCTCAGTTCCTACACAGGTATATAGACACCATCAAGTTAGCTGGGTCAGGTGGCTCCAGGTACCAGGCACCACCAGTTACCCAGGATTGCTACCATATCTGGCTCTTGGGCCTTCTTCACAGACTGGCTTGCCCTCCGAGACCCCATCCCATAGGGTGAGTTCTCTCCTGCGATATCCTTCCCCACAACTTGGCTTCTGATGTCCTCCCCTCTCAAAACATGTACAAAATTGCCTGACCAACATTTATAAAAACACTTCAAGTTTGTTGACTTGCTTGTTTGGTTCCCCCTAGGAGGTTCCTTGGCTCCCCCAAATCAGTGGATGCAAATAGTTATTTGTTAGACTTAGTCATCTGTCCCAGACTACCAGTGTCTTGAAGCAAAGAGGGTATCTCACTTATCTTCTACCCATTGCAGTGAGTTACACGTGACCCCAAGAAGTTTAAATGATCAAAAGTCATTTGTTCAAAGGAGCTAAGCTTCTGAATCTTTTGTAATCTGACCCAACCTTATTTCCTTTGATTTTCCAGCATTTTCTATGCACTTGATTTGTCCACTTTTCTCATTGGGTCACATCATGTACTGCTTGTAACCATTGCCTTGCCTTCTCAGTGCCCAGGATGCCCTCCCTCTCCTGTCGTCCATTCAAATCCTGCCTAACCTTCAGGGCTCCCCCAGAACCCACCTACTGTGTGAAACTTTCCCTGCTGCTTCTGTTTTAGGTGAGTTCTCCGTTTTCCTATGCTCTGAAGCATATGTAGTCTCAACCATAATATGACCTTCAGTTATTCTTTTACATTGTTTTTTTAACTGCATACATAATGTAACAACATAAATGATCTTAAGTAACTAGTTAGAGTGTAATGTCTTTGTGGTCTGAGCTCATGCCCAATACTGCTTCTGTATCCTCCCCCGCCAGAAATATGAATTTAATAAGCACATAGTAGAAAATCAAAAAATTCATGATCAGTTTCAGAATTTAAATCACAAAATAAATCCTTTGCTTTTTCCTAAATTAAATAACAAACAAAAGCTAAGAAAGAGAATAAAAAAAAAGCAGAAGAAATCATCTTAATGTGGGTATATTGGGTTGGCCAAAAAATTCATTTGGGTTTTTCTGTAAGGTGTTATGGAAAAATCTGAACGAACTTTTTGGCCAACCCTATAAAATATTTCTGAAGAAAGAGTAGCTTTGAAATAGAAAGAAAATCAGTACTTTGATGAGGAAGAGGACATTATTCACAAAGAAAAAGTTATTCCAGATTTATTTTTGGCAATGATGAATCAACACTTAACTATTCCAAACTCTTATCTAAATGTAGTAATAGCTACTATTTTCTCAGTATTTTATAGCTGAGTGAAGGCAGACATCATTTGTCTCCTTCCACTTTATAGGAAGATAAGAAATCGAGGGTCAGAGCATGTATATGCTTTGCCCTTCGTCACCAGCTGCCAAATGACAGAGCCAGGCCTAAGTTGTCTTCTGGCTTCAAGTCCAGGGTTCTTCCCACCACCCACATTACAAATTTCTGCTCGTTGGGGATGAATCCTTTCCTTCACTTTCCTGGGGCTTTTGTAAAAGATCTATCACTCTGAAGATGAATTGAACTATCAGGTATACATTTAAGAAAAGGAGAACTAAGTTGGAATGTAAGTGGATTCTGGTGTTGGTGGCTGCCTGGCATTGTAACTGATGACATAATTATTTCGTGTCACGTGGAGCACCAGTCACAGAATGGATGTAATAGACAGAGGCTCCTAGGTGTTTACAAGTATGGATAAAGTGACCACCCTTCGTTAAGAAAGGCGGGTGCTGGAGTCTGCCTTCCACTGTTAACTGGGATGGTACTAGGGTAGTAAGTTTCTGGCCCAGTCAACATTTAGGTCCTCTGTTACTCCCGTGACCGTGAGCTGCCTTTCCGGCCTTTCCCCCGACTCCACTTTCCTTTACTCAGCTTATCATCCAGCTAAACTGGGGTACCCAGGGTTCCAGCTCTAAGATCCAGCTCAAAAGCCACCTCTTTCAGGAAGTGGCCCTGCTGTCCAGGCAGGAAGTGGGCGACCCTGCTTCTAAACCCTCAAGCACTTTCTTTCCCTGCACTTCCCTTCAGCGATCATCATGCAGTTGTGCACTGCCATTATTAGACTAACTGCTTGTTTCTCTCTCCTTTATGACTACAAAACCTTGAAAGAAGGTTTATCAGACGCTAGCACAGAGCCCGGCATATGGCAATCCTTCCTGTAAACAATGCTTGAAAAATGAACAAATGAACCAGTCTTTTCTAGCCTGCTAGTTGGGGAGGCTTTTGATGCATCTTTGAATCCACCACAGCACTGTGCTCAGTACCTTACATATAGCTGATGCTCGGTGTGTTTTTGTTGAAAGGAAAAAATTTGTGTATATGAACAAGGGAACAAAGAATAGATGAATAAATAAATGATTGAATAAATATCTGAGATGCTGAGGTGGAAAATCAAGGTGATCAAGTCATGTCAGATATCAGAGTTCCATAAAAAAGATGAATAACATTTGAAATAAATGTGTAACATTCTGTACATCAGAAGAAATCTCTCGAAATTTCTGCTCTTATTCGAAGTGTAAGAATAAGAAATGTGAATGCCTCTTTTCCCCCTAGTGATGGTAATACTAAGCGTAGTACACCAATATTCCATAGTTTGTGCTATTTTTAAAGTAAAACATACTGGTATTTTCTAGCATCCTAATATTTGCATTATTTAAATATGGCATTTAAAAATATGAAGTCAGAATCATTTATATCTTGAAGCACATCCAGTGAGTTTACCCGTGGCATTCAGATTTCATCCAGGCTCACACCCCTCCCCTGCTGGAAGCCCTTCCAGGACATCCTGTTGTTGTACTTCTCATTTCCTGGGTTGATACTGAGGTTGGCATCTTCTGTCTGGGTCATTTATACCCTTCAGAACCAGCCACAGTGCCTGGCTCCTGATAGAAGGTGGGAAATGGAACACCTGAGGGCTGACCCTGGTCCTCTCTCAGGTGGGACAGAGGGTGATGGTAACCATATCTTAGCTTTTTATAAAATGCTGATATCTTGGAATTTATTCCACATAATGTATTTTGTAATATTTTAATGCAAAAGCTCATATTATCATTGCAATCACTATTCTTTTCTTTTTAGATATGGAAAATAATTTTGCCCAGAATATGCTTTTTCCTCTGTCCAGAAACTTCCCTATGTTAACAATTAAGAACATCCAATGGAAGAGGAAAATTAGCCAAATTGAGGGATACATTTACTAAGTACTTGAAAATGTCCTGCCATTATATCTTAAGACTCATTAAGGTAGAAATAAGATTTTAAAAACACTGGGTATTGCACTGTTTCCCATGGATACTTAACTTATTTCAACAGTTGCACCAAATGTGGAAGTGAGGTGACGTTGGAGATCCTGTTCCTTCCCTTTTGAAAGACTTCCCCCAGGTGGTCAGCACACCTGCCTTTCTTCTGTCAGTGAGCTCACATTAGAGCAGCCTTGTCCAACAGAATTCTCTAAGATGATGGAAATGTTGTGTGTCTGCTCTGACCGGTATGGCAGCCACTAGCCACGTGTGGCCACTGAACACTTGAAATGTGCCAGTGTGACTGAGGAATTGAATTTTAAATTTTATTAATTAGTTTTAGTGTGCGTAGCTACATGTGCCTAGTGCCTATAGTATTGGACAGGTCAGACTGAGAGCCTCTCGGCCTTTGTCACCCTTGGCCCTGAGAAAACATCAGAGAGAAGGGATCAACTTCTACTCCCATTGTGTTGGGGCAGCCTGGGGAACCCATGGCCTTCGAAGGCCACTTTCCTCCACTGCTCAAGGCCTTCCCCACCAGCTCCAAGGAGTGGATGAGAGCAAGAAGGAAGAGCCAGGGTTTGGTCTACCTGTTTATGAGTTCAGTCTCTTTTGTCCAGCTTTTTATTTAAAGGTCACATGCTGAGTATCAGTAGCAAGCTGGGATCATAACAGCCCTGTCTATGCTGTTTTCAAAATGATTGTTTACAGCTTCTTTAATTCTCCGTGAAGATGGAGAGTCTACAGAGCATCTTCTTTTAAGAGAACTATTATCAAGCAGAGATTTCCCTGTAAATGATTGGTGTCCAAATGAGATTCCTTCCACCACACAGCCCTTACCTCCTACTGCTCACACACACAGTTTTGTTGGGAACCCCTTCCCTCCCTTTTTTGGTGAGTCGCCACCATTTCGTTCTATGGGGTTGAGAACATTCAGCCTCATATTGTAACTGGTGCCATTACTGCCTGAAATTTATTGATGTTCTGAAGCAAAACAACTGCTTACTCCTCTCTTAAAGGTTCTTGTTAATAAGGTCCACACAGGTGGCAAGGTGTTTGCATGAAGAAATAAGCCCACAAAATAAAAATTCTATGAAGAGGTAAAGCTGGGAGAAAAGGCATACTTTTTCTTGATTGGGGGTGCCTTGGAGCCTCTCATAGAAGCTTTAGTCTCATGCATAAAAATGGAAATTAGAATGAAAAGGAGAATTTGGTTTAAAGCAGCTGGTTTAAATTGGTGCTGCTTCCAGGCGCCTTAGCAGAACGCCAGCCGTTTCCACAGAAGCACAGCGGTGTCATTTCATTGCCCTTCTGCTCAGGAAGAACAACCAACAGCCCTCCTGCCTTCACCTTCAGATGCCACATGCATCCCAGCTTTAACTCGCCACCAATCTGGGCGCTGTTAACGGCCGCTGCAATATCCAGGAGGACAGCATTGCAGTAATCACTCATTTGCGGGGAGGAGGGGTGGTAATTACAAGCATATGATTATTTTATTTTATCTGAATTATTTACAATGGAAGGCAGCAGATGAGGAGGGAACGTTAGGGAGAGTGTTCAACCCCACTTGCATTGATTGCACCCAGAGCAAGAAGAGCAAACCTATTAAGAAGAAAAACTGCTTCCTTTCCTTCCTCTCCCATCCCCAAGTCTTAGAAACAAATACATGATGCAAAGAGGAGCCCTGGGTGGCTGCAGGGAGGGGCCCACGGTGAGGGTCTGTGGCTTTTGCCCATGACTTGTGCCATTATTGCAGGTGCGCACTGTTCCAGCTTCCAGCGGTTCCTTCCTCTCTCCCCAGCTCTCAGCTTGCATGTGGTGCATAATGAACACCACGTATGGACTTAAATCCCATTTAGAGGTTGTTCAATTACGGAACCTGTAATCAGGAGAGTTGGGTTTTAATCCCAGAGGTGCCATTCCCTCATTGTTTTCTAAATTTAAGATTTACAGCTCTCCGACCTCCAAAAGAACTTGCAGATGGTTTATACAGGCAAATATAATGCATGAGAGACCTTTGGGGATAAACAGAGCAGAAGCCGCCTGAAGGAAGCAGAGCGACTGTAAGAGTTGGGCAGTAGGATTGTGGTTGTTTTGTGCCTCCATTTCTTCTTTGCCAAATAGGGAAAGCAAACCCACCTCCTGCCTGTGAGGCGATAGACAGAGTGATGTTTGTGAGATGAGGCGTCCATATCATTTTGGCATAATATTGCATTCTTCTATTAAGAAAATAAACAAAAATGTCTATAGAGGCAGAGTGCCTTCCTGACCAGACCCTACTGCACATCCCTAAAGAGAAATACCTGCAGAAGAGTGTCCCAGTGTACTGAAGAGGAGAAACTGGAGCTGGTTTAAATTTGTGCTGCCACAAGTGTATGTGGGAGCCCCACATGAGAGAAACAGGGTGGGACTCCAGCAAGGTGGTGGTTTTATTTTTTCTTCATTGAAGAGGTTTTGAATAAAATGTTAAAATACTTACAAATTTCATAATATATGTGAGCTATAAAACTTTGCAGTAAAATGAATGTCCACATACTTCCCACCCAAATTTAAAAATACATTATTACTACTACCATGGAGACTCCAAGAACAACCCTCTTACTCCCAGAGGTAACCACCGTCATGATTTTGTGCATATCATTCTCCTGCCTTTTAAAGACAAGTTTTCCAGTGTTTGAACCCTATGTAAATGTAATCTTCTATGACTTGCTTTTTTCACTCAATATTATATCTGTGAGATTTGTCTAAGTTGATACATGTAACATACTTTATTCATACTCTAGAACTGTTACTCTGTTGTATGAATACTCCATGGCTTATTTATCCATCCTCTTGTTGATGACCATCTGAGTGTCTCCCTTTTTTGTTATTACAAACCATGTTGCCATGAATATTCTAATCCAATCTAGTCTCTTGGTGCACAGGTCTAAGAATTTCCCCATTGTATATGCCTGAGAATAGCTTCGCTAGGTCGTAGGGAATGAGCATCTTCAACTGTATTAGATCATATCAAGATCTTAGTGGTTGTCCAAGCTATACTCCCAACAACAATGTTTAAGAAGGAACTCAAGAATTCAGATCAACTATGGGGTGATTTAGCTGCTCTGAAATATCTGAGTTAAGAGGAAAGAGAGACTGCATGGCTAAGAGGAATCCACAGATGATGATGGTGATGATGATGATGACTTGACGAGGACAACAAACCCTAATATAGTGCTTACTATGTGCCAGGCACTGTTCTGAACACTTCAAACATATGGACTCGTTCCATCTTTACAATTACTCTGAGAGGTATATACGGTTATCCTCCCTACAGGTAAAGAAACTGAGGCAGAGAGAGGTTAAGTAACTTGCCCGCATTATGGTTGGTAAATGTGGGATCTGGAATTTGAAATGTTGCTCTGAACCCTATGTCTCGCTTTAGCTGTTAACCTGTAGTTCACTCTAAATGAGCCAGGAATAAGGGCAACCTCACGATTGACAAGTGGTTGGCTACCCTGCCATTGGTGAAGGGTTGGACTTACCTTTCCAATCATACTTCTTATTACACACCCCCTTTCACAGTTCTCCTCAGTGCGAGTTGTGACTGTATGTAGACTTCATCAGAATTTAGTTGTTAAGAAGCAAGAGAAAAGCATTTTTTCCCTTGGATAGCATGGAATTTGGATGACGTCTGGCTAATGTAAGAAAAAATGTGAGAAGGAGCTCTTAAACCAAAACACCCCAAATCTTGACCTAACATAGCCTCCTTGAAGTTGATGCTATGGTTATTGGCATTTGACTAGACAAGAAGAGAAATAATTGTTTCTACTGGCCCATCCTCAGGGAGCTTGATGCCAGGTACCACAGTTTGTGTGGCAAAGTGATGGGGGAAGATATTGACTATTTCAAAGGCTGCTCAAAATGGCTAAAATATGACATAATAATACTGTCATAAGGCATATAGGCATTGCTAATTTTTGTCATGAAAACATCAGCAGAAATGAACCATACATAAATTCATACTTCAGGATCAATAAAGCTATATTTTTTTGGGTCCAAATTATTCAGGTTAGTCTTTTACGTGATATCTTCAATCCTCAACTTTCCACTGGTCTTTGTCTATACACAATCATTTGTACAGGGTAGAAAAGTGGTGTTACTAAAATGTAATACATGGAATCTTTCTTTATGATGTCTTTAATAGTAAACACATTTTCAAAGATGATTAATTGCAGTGTTCTCAAGATAGTAATTTCTTTTTTTGTTATTTGTTTAAAGTAGGGATGTTCACATGAAAACCCAATGCAAGGCCCAAATCATTAAGCTCTTCCTAAGTCAAAGTAGGCATATTTCATGTTGAAATATGTTATTTTAATGCTGAAAGAAAAATTTGAAATATGTCATTTTAATGTTGAAATAAAAAAAAAAAGAATGCCTTTAAAGATTTGGCCTATAGAGTAGATTTTAAAATGAGAAACAACTCTAGTCCTGTAATGAGATGTAAATCATAACACTGACATTTATCTTCTCTTGGTGAGTTCAATTCCCTGTAGCAACATAGAGAGGAAAAGAAAATATTGGAACTGAGAGTAATAAAATGAATGCAGCAGGCTCCACGTGTATGAATGACACTTTGTTCACACAATGAGAGTAACTGGCAGGCCTCTCTAGGACACATTCCCCTTCTCTGAAAATATTCCAGACTTTTTTACTTTTACCAATTCACTATCTGGAATCTTACCAGTGGGAGGATCACTGGGCTATGGGACAAGCCCCTTAAAAAGGCAGATGTCTTGGGGAGTGTGAAGAAGCAGTGGGGCATTCATATGTAAGTGTGAATTGAATCAATCAGATGGTCTTCCTTTTGGCAGCCGGCTGAGAGCTTCTACATGGAGGCGTTCTGAGTTCTGAATTTGGGGGCCAACATAATTGGAGGAGGGAAATGAGAGATGAGTGAGGCACAGTGGTGTGGGGTTTAGGGCAGCCATGAAGATGCAGAGCATTAGGGAGAGATGTGAACATTGTTGAGGAGTGGTTGAAGAAACTGAGCTGGGAAGACAAACTTGGCTTCCTTAAAAAGTGTGCCGCCTGCATTATGTAACTACCTGATTCTAGCTATTGTTGTTATTCTTCTTGGCATTAAATCAGTTTTGGTGAGCTAATATGATAAACTACAATTAAAATTTTGTTTTTATGGAAAAATGCATCCAGAATGTAGTAGATTGAATGACTGGCTCCAGTGCTTCACCCCCTTGCTTTAGCCTCATGTAGGCAGACTGCATTTTCCTGCTCCTTGACTTTAGGTTCGTCCATAAAACTTGTTTTGGCCAACCATTTGGGCGAAAGTGTGCCAGTTCTAATCCTAGGACTTAAGAGGCTTTGTCTTCTTCTGCTTGCCCTCTTGTGCCTTTTTTGCATTTCTGGTCTCTTTGTGAGATAAACTTTCTGTGGGCAGCTGCAACCCCTTTAGCTGACCTGCAACTTGGAGCAGAGCCAGCATAAGTTGGCTGACCTCCAGCTGAGCTGTAGATATGTGAGAATAAATGATAGTTGTTTTAGGTCAATGAGCTCTGAGATGGTTTGTTACACAGCACCTTTGTGGCAGTAGCTAACTGATACACAGAGTTTTTTTTAAAATACATCTTTATTGGAGTATAATTGCTTCACAATGCTGTGTTAGTTTCTGTTGTACAACAAAGTGAATCAACCATATGCATACATATAGCCCCATATCCCCTCCCTCTTGAGCATCCCTCCCACCCTCCCTATCCCACCCCTCTAGGTCGTCGCAAAGCACCGAGCCGATCTCCCTGTGCTATTCTGCTGCTTCTCATTAGCTCTCTATTTTACATTTGGTAGTGTATATATATCGATGCTTCTCTTACTTCGCCCCAGCTTCCCCCTCCTCACCCCCCATGTCCTCAAGTCCATTCTCTATGTCTGTGTCTTTATTCCTGCCCTTCCACTAGGTTGATCAGTACCATATATTTTTTTAAATTCCATATATATGCCTTAGCATACGGTATTTGTTTTTCTCTTTCTGACTTACTTCACTCTGTATGACAGACTCTAGGTCCATTCACCTCACTACAAATAACTCAATATCGTTTCTTTTTATGGCTGAGTAATATTCCATGGTATATATGTGCCATGTCTTCTTTATCCATTCATCTGTTGATGGACATTTAATACACAGAGTTTTAAAGAACCATCTTACAAGTGAACTCTTGGAATATAACCCATTAGGAAACTGGGTTTGCAATAAGATCACTATTCTCTCTTTTTTTTTTTATGAGTTGCATAATATAACATGTTTAATGATGCTATATAGGCATTTTTCTTACACAGCTTCTATCAACAACTCTTTTTTTGGCTTTATTTATTTATTTGCATTTTTTTTAATTAATTTTATTGGAGTATGGTTGCTTTACGATGTTGTGTTAGCCTCCACTGCACAACAAAATGAATCAGCCATACACATACAGATATCCCCTCCCTTTTGGACTTCCCTCCCATTTAGGTTACCACAGTGCACTAGATGAGTTCCCTGTGCTATACAGCATGTTCTCATCAGTTGTGCATTTTATACATAGTGTCAATAATGTATATTTGTCAATCCCAGTCTCCGAATTCCTCCTACCCCACCCCTTTCCCCCTTCATTGTTCTTTTTTTTTTTTTTAAATATTTATTTTATTTAATTAATTAATTTATTTATGGCTGTGTTGGGTCTTCGTTTCTGTGCGAGGGCTTTCTCTATAGTTGCGGCAAGTGGGGGCCACTCTTCATCGCGGTGCGCGGGCCTCTCATTATCGCGGCCTCTCTTGTTGCGGAGCACAGGCTCCAGACGCGCAGGCTCAGCAATTGTGGCTCACGGGCCTAGTTTCTCCGCGGCATGTGGGATCTTCCCAGACCAGGGCTCGAACCCGTGTCCCCTGCATTGGCAGGCAGATTCTCAACCACTGTGCCACCAGGGAAGCCCCATTGTTCTTTTTAATGAGAATTTTACTTCAAAATTTTAAAAAATATTTATTTATTTACTTGGCTGTGCTGGGTCTTAGTTGCAGCACATGGGATCTTTGTTGCTGCATCTGAGATCTTCGTTGTGGCATGCGGGATCTTTGGTTGTGGCATATGGGATCTAGTTCCTTGACCAGGGATTGAACCTGGGCCCCCTGCATTGGGAGCACGGAGACTTAACCACTGGACCACCAGGGAAGTCGCTTTTTTTTTTTTTAACATCTTTATTGGAGTATAATTGCTTTACAATGGTGTGTTAGTTTCTGCTCTATAACAAAGTGAATCAGTTATACATATACATATGTTCCCATATCTCTTCCCTTTTGCATCTCCCTCCCTCCCGCCCTCCCTATCCCACACCTCTAGGTAGTCACAAAGCACAGAGCTGATCTCCCTGTGCTATGCGGTTGCTTCCCACTAGCTAGCTATTTTACGTTTGGTAGTGTATATATGTCCATGCCACTCTCTCTCTTTGTCACATCTTACCCTTCCTCCTCCCCATATCCTCAAGTCCATTCTCTAGTAGGTCTGTGTCTTTATTCCCGTCCTGCCACTAGGTTCTTCATGACCTTTTTTTTTTTTTTCCTTAGATTCCATATATATGTGTTAGCATACTGTATTTGTTTTTCTCTTTCTGGAAGTCGCTCCTCTTTTTAATGAGAATTTTATCTATTTTTAAATTTTGTTACAGCCCAGTGACAGAACAAGAGCACAATTTGTTACCTGATGAGACAAAGATTAACCGAGAGTATACCTTGCATCTATAGGTAACCACTAACAGCTACTGGCTATAGCAGTGACTTTCAAACAACTCTGTGATATTCTAGGGCCTCCGGGAGTTTTCATAAAGGCTGCCTTGACATGGGAGTTCCCTCTCTCCCTCCTTCACCTAGCTTCAACTGTGGTAGAGCTCATTTTATTTGTTTTGCATACTGGGCTTCTTTGTACATTTTATCTAATTAAAAGGCTAAGATAAGTTTGAACACCTCTAGTGAACTCCTTACTTTTCTGGGAACTTATGGTTTTTCACACCTGTCCATGCTGTTCCTTCTGCTTAGACTGCTCTAGGTGCTTTCTCTCTCTCTCTCTCTCTTAGCTTCTCTGTAGAGAGCTCCTGTTCATTCCTCAATACTCATGGTGATTTAAAAGTAAACCCATGAGTTCTCTGATAGTTTTTCCATCAAAGGATGGGAACTAATTATCATCCCCTTAAGTGTGAACTGTACTTAGTAACTTTTTTTTTTAATTAATTAATTATTTAATTAATTTATTTATTTATGGCTGTGTTGGGTCTTTGTTTCTGTGCGAGGGCTTTCTCTAGTTGCGGCAAGTGGGGACCACTCTTCATCGCGGTGCGCGGGCCTCTCACTATCGCGGCCTCTCTTGTTGCGGAGCACAGGCTCCAGACGCGCAGGCTCAGCAATTGTGGCTCACGGGCCTAGTTGCTCCGCAGCATGTGGGATCTTCCCAGACCAGGGCTCGAACCCGTGTCCCCTGCATTAGCAGGCAGATTCTCAACCACTGCGCCACCAGGGAAGCCCCTGTACTTAGTAACTTTTAAGGAATAGAATATGTAGAAAGTGATGGTGCGTGATGTTCAAGATTAGGACCTCTCTGTCTCTCTGTCTCTGTCTCTCAGTTCACTCATTCTTGGGAAATTCACCTGATATTTCATGAGTACACACAAGCAGCCCTATGGAGAAGCCTACGGAGAGGAAATAAGTGAGGCCTCCTCCCAACAGCCATGTGAGTGATCCTGATTGCAACCTCATGAGAAAACTTGAGCTAGCTCTCAAATTCTTGATGCACAGAAACAGCGAGAAGAAATTTGTTTTAAGCTGCTATGTTTTGGGGTCATTTGTTATGCAGCAATCTATAACTAATACAATACCCAACTGAAAAGATTCTTTTCTGTGATACTCTCCTGAAATGCCTGAGTGGGTGTTAATGATTTTCTTCTTTCTCATAGCCTTTAATATATACCTCATTTGCAGAATTTATTCCATTGCATTGTCTATTTACATATGTGTCTCCTTCATTAGGCTATGAGATATTTGTATTCTCAGATGCCTGGCATAGTTCTTGGCATCTTATATATTGAGTAAGGAATTAAAAAATAGCCACAGCCCAGATCTGAATAAACCACTGAGAATAAGACAAAGGATTAAAAAAGTCATCTCTATCTCTGCTACAGAGATACAAATTACAAATTCTCAGTTTTGACCAGAGATGATAAATAAGCAGAAAAATCCTCAAATGGAATCAATACTGTATTTTCACAACTTGTGAGCATATAAAGCAGTTCTCTGTGCTCTTGTTTTAGCAAATGATAGGCATTGCTGCTCAGATGGTGTGTCTAGAATCATGGGGTCTGTAAAAGACTAGGATCAGTGTTTTGACTAGGTTTACAGGTGAACAAGTTAGAAATCTATCACCATCCAAACAAGCCCTGGATTTATGGCTTTGACCAAGTGTAACTTGAAGATATATAATTTACCAAACTACAGAGGGTGTTTGCTTTTTTTTCAGAAGCTGGAGCTATATAGCCACATTGAAATGGTGGAGGTGGTATCTGGTTAATTCCACATGGGCCCGGTGATTTGGAATGCGAGTCCTCTGGGTATGTTAGACTACACAGGCCCTGAACAATTAGGTATTTAAAATTGAAATTTAATGATGATGATGATTTGTGTTTTTATTTTAATAAGTATCTAAACATTAGTAGAATAATATTCTGGATCATCTGGGGGTCAATCTAATAACTTAGAAATGCCATATAATTTCAGGTCCTGCATTTATGACTCAACATGGCTCAAGTGACCCATCAGGTGACAGGGTTTTAACTTCTAATGGACTGTTTCTCAGAGGTCTGTGGGCTTGTACTTTCAAGGATCCACAAGTTCTTATATTTGGAAAACAGTGATGGAGACAATAAATGCTTCCTCTGAGGTGGGATTATTGATTTTTCATCTGTGTAGTCTAGGGAAGGTTTTATGAGGTGCTGGTATCTGAGCTGGCCCTCAAGGACAGGCTTCATATGCGTTCTCTTAACAAATGACATCAAGTGTCCATTTAAACTATCTGCTTGAGAAAATACCCTGCTTCCAGGGGCCATTCATTACTTCCTGGTTATTCTTTGAGAGCCACTGTGTGTTAGTTATAGGTAATTATAGTGTGGTCCAGAGAGAAGATGCACTGGAGACACCGTGTGGAAGGAGTTACAGAGGAAAGGAAAGGGTGGGGCTTGAAATGGGAACAGGACAGTTCAGGTTAGCTGAAGTGCAGGGCAAATGCAGGCTACAGACTAGGGTGCAGTGCTGGCAGAAGCCTGTTGTGAAGGCCAAGCCTCAAGAGTGTGACTTCTTCTGTAATTAGGCAAGGAAGGAGGAGTTTATACATTTTTCTTTTGCAGGGGTTGTTATTATATATTGATGGGGATGACTCTGACAATATTGCAACTAACACAAATTCATGGTTATATTGTTCAATAACCATCTCAGCATCTTTTAAAAAATTATTTTATTTTATTATTTTCTTTTAGAACTCTTGCTAATTAGTGAAGCTTTTGGGCATGTGGAGGATTTTCAATTCATGTGTCATCTTTGATCCAGGGCAGTCATGTTTAAATTGCATAACCCTGCCCACTCTTACCCCCTGGTTAAATCCAACTGGGCACCTGACTGTGGGAGAACCAATCCATTGCCTGGGCTGAGCTAATCAGACCCTGTCTTACAGGGATTTGAAATTTGGACATTGAGAAACTGAGTTAGTAAGATGAGGATGGTGCGAGAACTGAAAGGTTGTGCCAGGTTAAGCCACGTTGAAAGCAAGGGAAGCTTGCTGAAAGAGAGGTAAAGAAAGAAGAAGAAAAGTGTGGCGGATATGAAATACATGTAGAGAGAATAACCCTGGTTTTTGGTTTTCCAATTCCAGTTCTTATTCTATTTGGCTTGCATGTAGTGTGTTTCCTGTCTATGTTTCCAGTCCTTTTCAGGATTGCCTGTTGTATCTTTACAATAAAATCCTCTACACTTAAGCTAATTGGAGGGGGTTACCCTTTCATCCGCATAGAACCTTTCTAAAATAATGCTGAATTTTCAAATGAAGGCTTTGGTTTTCAAGAGGCTGAAGAGAATATTGTCAGCTCACCAATTTAGCTACTAAACCAGCTTCCACCCATAAAGGAAGAGGAAGACATGCATGGCTTCGGTTCATTAGTGAAAGCTCTGGGAAACAAGTTGACAAGTGCAACCTGACCACTGCTTGGTGAGATTCTACCTCCTGATGTGGCCAAGGATGGACCAAAGACCTCAGCAGTCATTATGGTCTACACTGACCAGAGCTGAGAATATTTTGACAAAAATCTGAGACGAGTAACCACAGTGACACACACACACACACACACACACACACACACACACACACACACACACACACACATATATATCTTTTTTGCCCTCAGTTTGCTTTCTCTCTCTCTCTCCCTCTCTCTCTTTTTTTGGAGTAGTACAGAAGAGGCTTTTCATGAACATTTACAGCTAGATCATCTGAATACCTCTTTTAAGTGCAGCCCCTTAATTTTCCATTCTTCTTTGTGAGTAACAAAATCTCACAGCTGAGGGAAAGTCATTGCCATTTGTTCAAGTGTCTGATGAAATCTAAAGATCTCTTTATACTAACTACAGAATTTAATCAGGAGTGGGTAATATGACTGTATGTACTGTAATGAATTTCAAGTATTGCAACCTGCAGAGGTTGTCAGTAACTGAATTCCTGGGGTATGCAACTTGTAATTGAAAATCTTTACGTTTTAGTTCCACCTGTCATTTCTCTAATTCTATTCAAAGAATGTCTGTCAAAAGTTATGCTTTAGTAGAAATGTATATCATCAGAAATTATTAATTCCAGCATTTGGTAATTTGGAAAGGTTGATATTTTTCAGGGTTTTGAAACTGTAGGAAGGATTTTCATCCCGATAAGCGATAAATTTAGTAAACATGAGATAACAATGAGAAGTATTATTTTAGGCAATTTCCTTTAAGATGCTGAGAATCTTTTCTCAGGCATGCACACAGCTGGAAATATTGGGGACTAAACCAACAGGGGATGGAGACCCGGGGAATCTTCTTTACACTTTTTCCTTGAAGAACCTTTGCTCTTCTCCTCTTCATCTCTCCATTTGTGGGAATTCTCTTCTTCAAGTACAGAGCTAATGGAAGCATAATGAAGTTTTCCTTATCCTTTCTCATGCTAGATTTCTTTGAGCATGGAAATTTTACAAGAAACAACCAAACTGCACCACAAAATGGTATTGATACTATGGGATTGCATCAATAGCATTGGCTGTTTCATTTCCATTCACTTATCAGCCATATTTACTTCTTAGATATTTCCTTAACCGGAATTGACTGTACTATAATTGCCTATTTCTTTGGTCCATTGGCTGTTAACCTTGAAGTGACTGGGGTAGAGCTGGCGAGGCCTTCCCTGTCAGGCCTGGCCTCTCACTATGCTGGAGAGAGCGCTGCCATGACAACGGCGACAGATGTCAGCTAAGCAATGTGCACCCTAGAAAGACTCCTGTATTGAGAAAATCGATCTTATAATGGTGCCACGGAGCACATTCGCTGAACTGCCAAGTGTTCTAGGCTTAATCATTTATTTCATCTAGCAGAGAGAAGAAAACATAAAAGAAATGAAATGAATTTGACCTCTGTCTTTTGAGTGACTTTAGTGCTACACTGAATTCCAGCAAGTGCCTCTTATGAATTTTTAAAAATTACATTAGGAATAACATTTTGAAGTGAAATGAGTCTTGTAATGCCAACCCTCCAGAAACATGTTATTTCAAATGTCAGATACATAATAGTCATTTGCTATTTTCTGTGTACGTCCAGGGGTTAGCTCTGTTTTGGCTATGTTTCAGGCAAATTATTACAAAGGAACCAGGAATGAAGCAGACCAGAGCATGCTGCTTTGGCTTTCTCCATTTTTCTTAGCATAAGGTGACTTCCTTTGTGCTGATTATCACAGGGTTTAGTGAGTAGCATAAGCAGAGTCTCATATTGACAGCTTCGAACACTTCTCAGTTTTAGAGTCTTCCAATAGCATGTTCCTGTCTCAGTCTCCAGAGCGGAGTTTGTCTCCCTGACAGTTAATCCTGGGACAGCCTTCCGTTGTCTTGATAGGCTTGTCATTCATGCCTTGACACCTCTCATTCATCTGAGTTTGGCCTGCTGGATATGCAAATGATGGGAGGACTGAAAACCATAGTCCCTCAGCCACGATGGCCAGTATGTCACTGTCACTGTTCTTGGAACAAGCATTCTGTTAGTAGTCAGGGAGTGGTGCAGGACTAAGCCAGGAGACGTGGAATGCACTTACGACCTTTTTTTTGGCCCAGGTCTGAACTAGATTTTTAAAAAGCCACCATCCAAACCAAGACAAACTCTCCAAAGCCTAAAGATTGTAGACAAATCTCTCTGATAACCTTGCCCATATAAATAAATATCATTGAAAGTGATTATTGTGAAAAGGATCTCTTAAGATTTTCAATGTGATATGTCTGTCTCTTGTGCTGTGGGATATTTTATTGCATTTTTGCCCTCAAGTGGAGCTGATGGGAGCCAAGCTTGTAATTTAAATCAATAAGAACCCTTTACCATGGCCATAAAATACTTGGCTAAACCTTTGAAGTGGCCACAGTCGAATGCGCAGTGAACACAGTATAAATGTTCCTTAAGATGTATTGTATGAGACCACTACTAAAACAGCATTCAAAGAAACCAGCCTTAAGCATCTTCTGTGACTGATGGGAAAGGGTCCCGACTGCTTTTGATCATGTACATGCACTGTTCGCATTGCCACGCCGAGTCACTCCGAACAAGTCCTCTTAATTGGCACATCACCCCAGACACAGCCTCCTGCTTTCTCTGCAGACCTTTGCACTGTCTTATTGCGGGGGGTGGTTCTGGGATCTGGGTCCCCTTCTAAACCAATAATCCACCTCTGATATGCTGTTGTGCTGATTGCTCCTGTTCCTTTCCACGGTAGCTGGGAAAATAGAACAAAGGCTGGTTGTTCATTCGCATCCAGGGAGCGCCGCACGGGTGGTTCAGCAAAGCGGGCTGAGCTGTGTGCTTTGTGGAAAACTGAAGGCCGAGGGTGCAGCTTACCTGTTAGTTTCTCTTGGAGTGGATTGGTTTTGGAGTGGAGCTCTTCAGGAAACTGTTGGACTTGAAAAGATGGTGTTTGCCTCTGCTCTGTGCCTTCCCTCTCTGCCTCACACCTGCTCTTGGCCTGGCCCTTTCTCTGGCTCCTGCTTGCTGCCTTTGCCTCACCTTTGTGTGGGTGGCTGGCTGGCTGGATGGATAGATGCTTCCTCACTCTTGTCCTCTTCTGTGTCTCCGTCTGTGTTTGTCCCTTACTCTTTGTCTCTCTCTCTCTGTCTCAGATTCTAAAATCCTCTCTGATTCTGCAATAACAGTGAGCATAACCATGAGTTTGGAACTTGGCCTTGAGACCTTTGAGTCATACTCACTCACCCGGTTGGTTGGTCGAGTTGCAGTTATGCCAGAGGCACAGGTTCCGGGCCACTGCCTCACAGAAGCCACTTATTCTTGGTCAGAAGCCAAAGATAGGAACCAGAGTCAGGGGCCACTTTGCACTTTATCTGATAGAATACAACCTTCCGCATAGTCCCTGAGTCTCAGGACAGGACCGTGTGTCCCAGTGGTTAAGGGACAGACACACTCTGTGTGGCCTCTCTTCTTCCAGTAGGCGCTTTCTAGGTCTCTGGCTCTGACACCCCTTACAGGCCACGTGTCATGTGTGTTTGCTGCAAGCAGTCTGGCCAGACATTTTTCTGTGTAACGTCAGCAAACCCAGCATGGTTAGGTGGCTCTCGACATTTCAGCTGATGTTTATAAGATTTCTTTTGCCCTTATGTGAGAGCAGAGTAGGCAGGACCTCTAAAATGCATTACTTTATAAAGTTGATGTGTATAAGTGGCATTTAAAAATGTGTGTGAGGGTAAACTATCATAGCTGAAATCAGATTTTAAAGACATAACAGTGAGATTCAGTGTTTAGAACTTGTTTGGGTCCCAATTTGAACAAACTAAATGTAAAAAGATATCTATTTTTTGAGGCGATCAGGATGGGTTATTAGATCATTTAAAAAATATTACAGGGAAAGATACAGGCGGAGCAGAGAAAATCTCACTGGCAAATGACAATAACTGGCTGATGAGTGGAATGAGGGTTCATTACACTATTCTCTCTATTTTTCTGCATGTTTTAAAACATTCTATATTACAGTTAGAAGATGTTAATGTGCCACCTCAGGATGGCATGGTCACCATATTTAATGAAATTTGATCTCTTAGGGCCTTGAATATTTGCCTGTCAGCCTATCCTTTTACCTCACATATAAAAATCACCTTTCTCTTATAAGGCCATTTGAATCTATATTCATTTACCAGCTTTGTGGCCTGAACTTCAGCATTTGACGTGGGAATATTTGCCTGCTTGTTCTTTCAATTTAGACTGTAAGCTCCTTGAAAGCAGGATTGTTTCTTGCCTTTTGGTGTTTCCTACCTGGAATCTCGCAGTGAGAGGCCTGGCGGAGGCTGTTCTGTGCTATAGTAACACATAAAACTCAAAATCTCAGCGATTGAACACAGTGAAGTTTCATTTTTTGTTCATGTAAAATCAGATGCTTGTTGGGCATCCCTTTTTCATTTTTTAAAAAAAATTTATTTTATTTATTTATTTTTGGCTGCATTGGGTCTTCATTGCTGCGTGCGGGCTTTCTCTGGTTGCGGCGAGTGGGAGCTACTCTTCGATGCGGTGCGCAGGCTTCTCATTGTGTTGGCTTCTCTTGTTGTGGAGCATGGGCTCTAGGCACGCGGGCTTCAGTAGTTATGGCACGCAGGCTCAGTAGTTGTGGCACGCGCCTCAGTAGTTGTGGCTCTAGAGCGCAGGCTCAGTAGTTGTGGTGCATGGGCTTAGTTGCTCCGTGGCATGTGGCATCTTCCCAGACCAGGACTCGAACCCATGTCCCCTCGAACTACTGCGCCACCTGGGAAGCCCCGTTTTTCGTCTTGCAGCCCCTGCTCTCCAGAGCAGGTGGCCTTCAGGGAGACTCTAGCATGGGAAGGAGATGGAGGCAGCAGACTGGTCTTGACTGCCGCAGCCTGGAAATGACCCACAGAACTTTCCCCACAACCCATAGGCTGCGACTGGCCACATGGCCCCCTAACAACAAGGGAGGCTGGGAAATGGAAGGGAGCTCATTTTTGGTGAGTATGCACTGTCCCTGTCACAAGAAGGTAACTGATGTCTGTTGAACCTGCTTCTTATCCCATATGCATATTGCCTCATGATTGTCAACATGAGAAAATGCCCAGAGAAGGATACCTTTGTTATTTGTACAGAATGAGAAATGACAACCAGATTATTTCCTTTCCATTTTTTTGCTCTGCCACTGAATTATTTCCTACATAGCTGGAACCCTCTCTTCAGTTAATGGCAAGGCCCCAGTGGGCCAACTGACCACTATTCAAGGAGTTTGGATCCATGGCCATGGCAGCTGGAATCCAAGGCACAGGGAATCATCTCCTGTCTGTGTCTGAGGATGTTATAGCTGTCCCCTGTCCAGGGACCCACTCTGGGTGCTGCAATCTGGGAGTGCTCACAGAATGGAGTGGGGCCCAAGCAGTTAACATAGTAATAACAAAAAGGATAACAGTGGTACATCAGGCCATTGCAAGAAAAGAAGGGCACAACTCCGCATTACAGTGGGAAGTTTCTGCCTCACGCAAGGTTAAAAATGTGTTATCTAAGGAAAGGAAACCATGAACTAAACAGAGAAAACGTAGACTTCAGCCAGGCCCAGATTCCTTTGTGTGTGCTATGCTACTGTCTCCACTCAAGTTTAGTGATTGAGGAGGTGCTTATAGGTATTTGCTTGTAGGTAAATGTCTATACAAATGGGAGTTACAGACCTCCCGACCTGCCCTGCTCTTCCTCCTTCCCACTTGCTTCCTCTATTTCTTTTTGCTCTAGGCTGACTACAGGGACCACACTGTGAAAATGCCATCTCTTATTCAGGGTGCAGAATGTGCCAATTAAAACTGATATGAATGAGAAAAACAAGCTCCAAATGCCTCTCTAGCCATTGTTTTGGGTGTAAATTTCATTCACTCTTTTTTTCCCAACAGGTGTGTATTGAGCTTGTGTAAGCCCTGTGTGCAAGGGAGATGCAAAAGAGCAAAAAGTAGTGACCCAACTGAGTAGCTGCCTGCTTGGGTCGTAGGGATGTGAGGAGCAGAGGCCCCTCAGGCTAGTTCAAGCAAAGAGGAGTCTGATGGCGGAGGTTCACCTAGGGTGACAAAGGAAAAAGGGCTCAGAGCAGAGCTGCCCACGGGGGCAGGAGCCAGGAGCTGTCCCAGGTCAGGGAATCCCCATCTTTCTCCAGAATCACAGTGTCTTTCTTTCTTTAAAATTTTTAATTTTTTAATTGAAGTATAGTTGATTTACAAGTGCTGTGTTAGTTTCTGGTGTATACAGTGTCTTTCATTGCATCCCTGCTTCTCTCTGTGCCCTTGCTCCATTTTCTCTCTGTCTACTGACGGGCTTCTCCTGATACCTCGTGGCATTTTTTCTCTCATAGTGTCAGACTGCATGTGGCTTTGGCTCGACATGGCACTGACTGGACCTTAGGCACCCTTTCAACTTCTGGCCAGTCTCATGGAATTCCTTAGTTTAACTCCTGAGAGAGACATTCTGATTGGTCCAGTTCTTTTTCCTCCACTACACCTTAGGTTCCATGCCGTGCGTCATTGGGAAGCATTTAGGTTGGCACCTGGTCCGGCCAGCCAGGTGGGTTGGGGGTGGGGACCTATCCTCTTGTACAATACATGACCACCTGGGTGACCAGAGCTGTGTATGGGGCAGCTTGCTTGGGGAAGAGGCTGTGGCACTGCAGCCTTACTGAGGCTGAGGTGAAGGGACTTGACTCTGCAGCGCCACCTTAAGGATGCTGATCTGAGAGTCTCCTAGAAACAACAGCCAGCCATTGAAGGGCCTTAAGTGGAAGGTGATCTGACTCTTTTTGCCTCTTTAACAGTTTGCCTGTGGCTCCGTCCTGGAGAATGAGCTGGAGGGGCACATGGATGCAAAAGGGAAAACCAGTTAGGAGGGTTGGTGAGAGACAGTAGGGTGGCTGTAGAGACAGGAAAACTGGGTGGGTTACTCTGTTTGGCAGTGAGTGGTAGCCATCTCCTGTCCCTGTCCCCCTGGACACCTGGGTCCAGTCACAATGGTCCCTTTTTAGTTCCTCAAACTCACCCAGCTCATTTTCTCCTTAGGGTCTTTGCATCCACTGTGCTCTTTGCTGTAACATTCTCCCCTCCCTCCTGCTAAACCCACTTTTCAATCTCAACTCCAACGTCACGTCCTTAGAAAGCCTTCTCAGACACCCCTCCACACACAAAATAGATGAGACCCCTGGTTTGCAATTACAGTTATCCTTCAGTATCTGTGGGGGGTGGTTCCAGGACAACCTTGGGTACCAAAATCTGAAGATGCTCAAGTCCCATATATAAAATGGCATAATACTTGCATATAACCTATGTACATCCTCCTGTATACTTTAAATCATCTCTAGATTACTTATAATACCTACTACAATGTAAATGCTATGTAAATAGTAGCTGGCATGTAGTAAGTTCTAGTTTTGCTTTTTTGGAATGTTCTGGAATTTTTTTCCAAATATTTTTAATCCAAGGTTGGTTGAATCCGTGGATGCAGAACCTGCAGATACAGAGGGCTGACTGTAGTTATTTAGTGTCTGTTTCTTCCATTATAACAAAAGTCTCCTGGGTTCAAAGATTGTGCTTGTCTTAATCACATTAAAAGAAATCCCCCTGAACCAATATCCTGCCTGTTACATAGTGGGGCCTTAGTGGATATTTTTTGAATGAGGTATGCTGACATTTTCTCACATTGTATTGTTCAATCCTCCTTACAGTTTTGCAACCCCGTTTTATGGTTGAGTAAACTGAGTCTCAGAGATCACAAAGCAGGGAAGTGGCAGACCCAGGATTTGAAGCTAAGTCTGTTTAACGCTAAAGCCCTCACTCATATCACAGCAGGAATAAGGTGAGGTTATTTTAGTTCAGGCCAAAACCAGAACACTATGAATTCATTTTGTTTCACTTTCTCCAGCGTACTGAGATCAGTTTAATTCACTTAGTATTTATGGAGTGCCATGAACTCAATTCACTCTGTTAAATAGGAGCGCAAGAAGGGACAAGCTGGGCTTCAGGGAAATGCCTGTAGTAAGCTGAACATAGCGGGCCTCAGGAGGAGAAGAAGCTGGGTGCTTCCCAGAGGAGCAACTGGCCAAAGGCCCAGGTCATTGAGTTATTAGGAGTTGCCTTTGCGGGTGGCAAGAGCCTGCTGTCCCTGACCCTTGCTGATATGGGTGAAACATTTAGGCTGGCTGCTTCACGGAAGGGGCTTGGCTTTGGAGTCACCCTCTGCTTCTTTCTAGCTGAGTAACGTTGGGCAAGCTATTCGCACTCTCCAAAACCCAGTCTTTGCATCTGTAAAATGAAGATAATGATACGTACTTTGTAGGGTTGTGGTGAAGATTTTATGAGAAAATGCACAGAAAGCACTGAGCTTATTTCCTGGCATGTGGTATTCACTAATATTTGTGACCTTCCTTTACCAGTGAGCCACTGGGTAAGCATCCTGTCTGCTCTCACCAATAGATCAACCTGGGAGGGGGTCACAAAGAAGCATTTCTCTGTGGGGAAGTCAGAAAGTCAGTGACCAAGAATGTTGGAAACAGTGATGCAAAGACACCCGCACTTTAAATTTTTTCCTTTTTTTACTGTTGAAGTGAAGTTTATATAACATAAATTAACCATTTTAAAGTATAAAATTCAGTGGCATTTCGTACATTCACAGTGTTGTGCAACTACCACTTGTATCCAGTTCCAAAGTATTTTCGTCACCCTGAAAGGAAACCCTGTACCTGGTAAGCAGTTACTTCCCCATTCCCTCCCCTCTTCAGCCCCTGGAAACCATCAATTTGTATCTGTCTCTGTGAATTAACCTATTCTGGATATTTCATATAAGTATAATCATACAATACATGACCTTTTGTGTCTGGCTTCTTTCACTCAGCATGTTTTGGGGGGTTCATCCATGTTGTAGTATGCATCAAATTTGCATTATTTTTTATGGCTGAGTAGTGTGCCATTGTATATACACATCACATTTTGTTCCTTTACTCATCCATGGATGGATATTTGGGTTGTTTCTACCTTTTGGCTATCGTAAATAATGCTGCTGTGAACGTTCATGAACGAGTATTTGTTTCAGTACTGATTTTCAGTTCTTTTGGGTATACATACCTAGGAGTGGAATTACTGAGTCATATGGTAATTTTATATTTTATTTTTTTGAAAAACCACCAAACTGTTTTCCAAAGCAATTGCAGCATTTTACATTCCCACCAGTAATGCACAAGGGTTCCAGTTTCTCCAGATCCCCTCCAATACTTGTTTTCTGTTTTTTTGGAGTATGGACATCCTGTGGGTGTGAAGTGGTGTCTCCCTGTGGTTTCAATTGGCACTTCCCCCCATCTTGATTTTCGAAATACGGGGGAGTTGGAGTTGTTTGGTCTTCCTGGCTTCTTTGACTCCTCAGATCGTCCCTGATGGCTAACACATTAAAGAGGCTTCCATGGGGAAAGAGGTCCACTCGTACACTTCTGGTTGGATTTTAAATCAGTACAAACTCTGTGGAGGGCCATTTGGCAACATTCCTCATTGAAATTACAGAAGCACACCCCCCGTGACGCAGCAGTTCCAAGGCTAGGAATCTGTCTTATGGATATAATCCCATGTGAACAGAATGATGTATGTATCAGGTTATTCACTGCAACATTATTTATAATATTTATAATAGCAACACATGGGAGACAAACGAAATGCCCCTCACTGGGGGACTCTGGTTAAACAAACTTTGGCACAGCTCCACAATGGGATACTGTCCAGCTGTAAAAAAGACCGAGGCACCTCTCTGCGTGCTGACACAGAAGGAATTCCAAGACGCATTGTCAAGTGAAAACAAGTCAAGACGTAGAACAGTGTATAAATAGGTTACCTGTCATGTAAAAATGAGAAAAAGAATATGTGTGTGTATTTTCTTGAATATTCATGTAACACCTTGGGGGAGAGGAAATTGGTGACAGGAGGACAAAGGTGGGAAGGACAACTTTTGCTGTCTACTTTCCTGTGTCAGACCCTGTAAATATATTTCCTGTTCAAAAAATTAAGTAATTAAATTAATATGAAGACAATTCATAAATAGCTAACGGTCTCATTAATTTGGGCTCTGATGTTTCTGATTTTATGGCCATTTTGATAGGACATGGACTCTAATGTAAGATTTTCTATGCAAAGTAATGCCAGGGATGGGGTTGCAGGAGAAATGATTCAAGCTCTCATCCTTCCCTTTCCCAGTGCAGTCCTGGCTGCAGCCTCAGCTTTGCTGACTTGACCACAATTTGAACTTGAGTCAGTCTGCTGGAGGCCAACCCAAGTAACCTCCCACAGTACCCCCTCCCTCTGGGTCCCAAGAGTCCTACCCTCAGGGGGGCTCAGACTGAACCTGATGGGACCGAGTGAGCAGAGGAGCAGATGTGGCCCTGGGCACACAGGATGGAGACTGTGTCCAAGGTAAATCTCTGAACCTGGGTTCAGTGCCACTTCCCTATTGTGCAATCCAGAGAGCTCTGAGCAGACAGACCATCCAGGAACAAGCTCTGCCACTTGCTTGCTAAGTGACTTTGGGCAAATCACCACATGATTCTGAACCTCTGTTTTCTCGTCTCTAAATGGGGCTAATAAATGCACGATTGTTGCATATAGAAGATGAAAGCTGTTAAGACGGTTTCCCTAATGTAAGCTTGATAAAATGCTGTTAAGAACGTGAAATGTCATCTTGAAAGTCACCATGAAAAGTCCACATTAGCCAAACATCTGCTGTGTGCCTAGATGTTTGAGACCAGAAGAGACAACAGATGAGAGTGACACATTCTCCAGCCTTCAAGGGTTTTGAGGGCTCACTGGGTGGTGAGAGAGGTGGATGTGAAGACAGTTTATTACTACGTTGAACGTGTAGACCAGAAGAGAATACACCGTGTAAGGGGGCAGAGAGGAGGAAGGCATTAACTCTAGCTGGGACCTCAGCAAAGGTTTCAGAGACCAGACTATGTCAGGGTTGAATCTGGGAAGGGAAGTAGGAGGTTGCTAGGCACACAGGGAATATTCCAGGTAGAGGAAACAGTTGGTGAAAAGGCAAGAGGGGAGAAAGAAGAGAGTGTCTTTGGGCAACTCCAAGCAACTGTCCGCTGCAGATTTAGGGTGTGTGGGTGGAAGCTGAGGCTGTAAAGCTATGAGCAGGACACATCTTGGAGGCCACAGCCAGATGACACAGTAAGAAGTAAAAGGGAAATAGAGCAATATGGAGCAGCAAGGGATTGTTTTATAGGTCCCCTCACCCAGACATAAGACATGGAAGACCCTGAGCGTTTTCGCTCCAGGCACCAGATGAATCCAGCTCCCAGTCAGGAAGTCAGCCCAGGCTTTGTGTCTTCCTGGTTGAGATCCTAGACATCATGGAGACCCAGAGACAAGCCAACCTCACATGCAGTCCCCTGCCCCACAGCATCTGTGAGTAAAGGATTTGTTATATCCCAGGATGAAGTCACTCAGCATTTGGCAGTTCCCTCTCTTAGAGCTCTTTCCAGATTTTTCGTTTCTGTGCCCATTTCTTAGCAAGTCTGTGGTTCCTTGAGGATGGAGGCCTTGTGTGATTCATCTCTGTAGTCTGGATCCAACTCTGTGTCCGGCTCATAGTAGGTGCTCAGTCAATGCTTGTTGATGGATGAATGGAAGCCTGGGAAGGAGGAGGGAGGTGTGCTGTCTGGCAAAGTTGTGGGAAAAGGTTTTCTGAAAAGAGTGGTAAGTCAAGAAAGGTGAGTGGTACCCTCTGCTTCCTTTCCTCCTGTTTTTCATTCATTCTCTCTCTCTGGCATTGGTCCTCACACTCATTTTTTTGGTGCATCCTTAGTTTTCTAGAAATACCTAACGTGCTGGGTTTTGTGCATTTGGGACATGGCTACCCAGTTAATACCCCTGTACCAGAACAGTTACTTGGGCTATTGTGGTTGATAAATCAAAGACCTCTAATGCAGATTTCTATTTTACATTCCTTTGTTGAATATGTTAGGAAATATTAGTTACAATGAAAATGAAAGATAGGAAAAACATAATTCAGTGTTCTGACACAGGTTGTTTTCTACGGTCCATAGGCTATTTTTTTTTTTTTTTTTCTGTTTGGGATTAGAAACTGATGTGATGATACTTTCACTTTTTACCTTAGGAAAATATTTATGGATTTAGCAATCTTACTTTGAGGGTAATTCTCCAATGATTCCGCCTAAATGCTTCTCCTTTAAATTCATCCCAAGGCCAAGCTTTAATGTTTGAAATGATTAGTTCACACTGCAACTAATTTAGAATTTGCAGTAACACAGACACAGTTTGCATGTATATTCTCATAAGAAAGATTGGAAATCTTTTATCTCCAAAGTTTCAGAATTTTACTTACAAATGTGCAGAATTTCATACAAGGTTGTCACCATTTTACAAACCAAGGGCTCAAGAAATCAAAGCCTCTTGAATCATCAGGGCCTACCAACTATTTTTGAAGATTTTAATGCTTATGATGCATGAATAGGTAATATAGATCCATTAAAAATTTCAATTTTTAGTCAGTTGATCTCATTTGCTTATTAAGATCCATTTATAGAAAATCCAGTTCAACCAAGCATCTGCATAAAGTAACGTGGACAAAGACTTTGTAAACTGGTGAAAACTATGCAACTTTTAGGTATTAATAATGTCTACATGTAGTTATAAATGTAAGACTGCATTTTTAAAAGGTGTAGACAATTACCTACCATTTCTGGTATTTGCCTACCATTTCTGTTACAAATAAATCTTTATTATTTTCCATATTAAGGTAAACAAAACCAGAGAAGGTATTTATACTTTTCATGTCTTTTTATGTACTTGGGAGAAACTAATGCTTGTTTCCCAACGACCTGAATTTTCAAGTGACAAACTTGCAATTCAAGTGTGAGGAGTCCCACCACTGGAGATAAGAAGTGACTTAGACATAAAACCCAGTGCTTATCCCTCCCTCCCCACAATGTGCTTCCCCATCACCTTCCTTCCAGCAAAGTTGGTTTGAAGGCTCTGGATTTTTTTAAGAAATTGAAGTATAGTTGATTTACAATGTTGTGTTAGTTTCAGGTGTACAGCAAAGTGATTTGTTTATATATATGTATATATATATATTCTTTTATAAAAATTCATTTCCATTGTAGTTTATTACAAGATACTGAATATAGTTCCCTGTGCTATACAGTAAATCCTTGTTGTTTATCTATTTTATATATGGTAGTGTGCATTGGTTAATCCCATACTCCCAACTTATCCCTTCCCCCCCTTTCCCCTTTGGTAACCATAAGTTTGTTTTCCATGTCTGTGAGTCTGTTTCTATTTTGTAAATAAGTTCATTTATATCATTTTTTTAGATTCCACATAGAAGTGATATCATATGATATTTGTCTTTCTCTGTCTGACTTAACTTCACTTAGTATGATGATCTCTGGGTCCATCCATGTTGCTACAAATGGCATTATTTCATTCTTTTTTATGGCTGAGTAATATTCCATTGTATATAAATGCCACATCTTCTTTATCCATTCATCTGTTGAGGGACACTTAGGTTGTTTCCACATCTTGACCATTGTAAATAGTGCTGCTGTGAACATTGGGGTGCATGTATATTTTCTAATTGAAGACTCTGGATTTTTTGCAGTGGCTTCAGCCTGCTGTTCTGTGTGGCTGGTCTCAGTAGGCCCTCTGAAAACCCAAAGAAGCATCAGCTACCAGGGGATTCATTTGTCATCTTAAAATTACTCTTTAGAGACAAGATTTAAACATTCACTCTATTGACCCTGTAATCCCCTTCTCAGAGTACTGGGTGGTTTACACAGAGGGCTATATTCTCCTTGGGGCAGTCACAGGGATCTTTAAAAATGGAAATCACATCCAGTAAACACCTTCTCATTGTACTTCCCCACAAGAATGCCTCACCATGGCCTGCTAGGTCCTTCAGGATCTGCCCTGCTCCCTCTGCATCCCTAGCCCATGACTCTCCCCTTCACTCTCTGCTCCAGTTCCACTCTCTGGACTGGCCTCAGGCACACCCAATCCACTGTCCCTCCAGGGACCTTGAGCATTAGGTTTCTCTGCCTAGTATACTTCTTTCTTGTCTTTATCACGGCACCCTCTTCATTCGCTTCATGGACCTTTCTGTTTGGTAATTACTTCTCTTCTTACCCGTTTTCATCCCCACCAGCCTGTAAACTCCATGGGAGCAAACACCATAGGTACTCTCACTGCCATCCATCCAGGTCTGGCAGGATGCCAGGCTCAGAGGTTGCCAGTTGTCCACCAAAGTCTGTTCTCCTCCCCACAATAATAGGATTTAAGCTGCACATTGCCAGGTGCCAGCTAGACCACATTACCAGCTTCTTTTGTGACTGGGAGGCTAGGTGCCCAAGTCATCACCTGTGGAGTGAGAGAGGAAGTGATGTGTATAATTTCTGCCTCATTCGCTCGGAAGACAAGCCCTAGCCCTAGACTTGTACTCACCTTCCTGAGGGCAGGAGCGTGACTCTGCCTGTGACCATCTTGACCATGTAGACAAGGGCAACACTCTAGATGGTGGCAGAGCAAGTGGACCAAAAGACATGGACCTAAATGACCACATACGGCAGAACTTCCCCCATCCTGGACCATTTGCCTTCTAATGTTACGAGAGTGCAGAATAAACTTGTGCTTCTTTAAGGTACTATAGTTGGTGGCCTCTTTGCTATTCGGGTTAGCTTTCAGCCTGACCACACACTGTTGAATAAATAGTTGTTGGATGAGTGAGTGAATCCTCAGAGGCTCACCATTTTACCCTGTGCCATCATACCACAAAGGCAAGAGAGGGGGCGGCCATCACCAGGAATCATTCACTGAGCACCTGCCAGGTTTTTGAAAAACACGTACCATGAACTGTCTCATACTGGTTGGGGATCCCCTTCCTTTCCCATCCCAAAGCTCCCCTGTAGCTTGCAGTGTCTCACTACACCATTGACAGCTTTTGCTGTGCCATCCAAAAGAAACCAAACTTGAAAGAATGTCACAAAGCATGCAAGTAATGCTCTTCACGTGAAGATTCTAGGTCACTCTGTTATAAAAGTTCTTGTGTGAGACAGAAATGCCATTTCATAGCTTGTGGGAGCCTGTGACCCCCATCATAGCTGAGGGTTCTGCCCCTTTAGTAGTGCTACACTTACTTCCACAGCTAATGTCTGTGACATTTCATACCTGAACTTTTAATGTTACACAAGTTTTCCTGAAACTCTTGTTCAGATGATGGTGGGTAGTTTTGTTTGTTTATTGAGCTTTTGGGGAGCATATTAGTTGGAAGTCATGATTTCCTTGAAGAATTGTCAGTTATGGCTTTAATTATGGAAAAAAAATTTCCTTTTCTCAATGAACTTTTCTACTTAGGTTTGGTATATTTTTAAGCTCTACTACTTTTGAAGAAAGGCATTCAGTAGTCATTCAGTTAATCTCTTGCCTCATCCCAGAGGTAGCATTTAAGGAGATATCAGGATTTGGGCTAGTTTTAATTCTGTTCCTGCAGCGAACAGACTATGAGATGGGGATTTGTGTGCATGAAGTTGATTGGAGAATGCTCTGGAAATGATACCTGGGAGGGGTGAGGGAAGAAGAATGGGGCAGAAGGAGGAATTAAGTTGCCACGAAGCTGGGCTCTAGAGCTAGGATGGGCCCCTCAGAGTTGTCCCATATTGAGACAAGGGGGTGGGTCTTTGTATCTTCCCCTCCCTCCATTCCACCAATCATGAGATGTGGCTGGAAGGGAATGTAACTTCTGGTGAGGCAGCTCCTTTTGGCCAAGGGCAAGGCCTATGGAGGGTCTCAGATGTGAGATATCAGTAGCCCAAACTTCTGGCAGCTAGAGGAGTGAGTGTCAAGGTCCTGAAGTGAGTGTCAAGTACTGCCCTGAAGGTTGGGGCAGTACTGTCCGGCCCCCCCTAAGGGAGGGGGGCTACTACAGGGTTGGGGCTACTGCCCCAACGTAGAACAATGCCTAGCACCTAGTACATAGCAGATGCTCCATAGATATTTGCTGAATAAATAAACCAAAGAAAGAAGAAGCAGAATTATGCAAAGAATGTACAAATTAGGATACTTTCAGTAAACTTTGTCAAAATTGAGAAACCTTACTTGACTTTAAACTTCCTAACTAGAGACTGAAATCTTTACAGATATATTAAAACTATATGCATATCATCAGCCCTACCATTTCCTGCATTAGGACAGATTGTGGGAAAATGTTCTGTGTCTACTTGAGTAGTCAGGAAAGTGGCAGGCAAGTTTCTTTCTAGGCAAGAATAAGTCAATGCATTCAGGGAAAACTACTCTTAAACTCAAAATCAAGTTATATGATGTAATGAGGTTTGACAGTAAGAGAGAATATTTAAAATCGGAGTCTCCCTGGAGCATCCAGGAGGCATCTTTGCCAGACTCACAAGCTGAGGGTTCTGAGTTATTGGTTATGACTAAATCTGTGAGAGTGTGAAAAAGAGTCATCGAGGCTTGTTCCTGACCAGCCTGTGGGCTGTTGCCATGGTGAGGGCCACTTTTATGTGATGCGTGGTCATCATCATTAGCAGATGCAGCAGCTTGGCCTAGATGAGGACAGCCCTTTACAGTCTACAACACACTTTAAAATTCACAATCTCATTTGATTGTCAAGTATAGGAAGGGAGTAAAAATACTTTTCTTATAGCATTACATTAATAACATAGACACAAAAGTCATTAACAAAATATTAGCAAATTGAATCCAGCAATAAGTGGGATTTATCCCAAGAATGTAAGATTCTTCAAATGTTTGAAAATTAATCATTGTAATTTAATAAATTACAGAATATGAGAGGAAATCATGTGATCATCATAATGATTAGAGAAAACTCAACACTCTCTGTAAACTAGTACCAGAAGGGAACCTCTTCAACCTGATAGAGGACATCAATGAAAAATCTACAAGTAACATCATATTTAGTGGCAAAACATTAAACCCTTTTCCCATAAGAATGGGAATAAGAGAAATAGGTGAGGGAGAGTGAGAGGTACAAACTTCCAGTAACAAAATAAATGAGTCACAGGTATGAAATATAAGGTAAGGATTGGTGAAAATGGTTTTTTCATAGTAGCTAGGGTGACCACATCCTTTATCATCATAAAGGACTCTTATGAGTGAAAAGAGGTGCTATTAATAATTACCCTGAGTCAAGAGGCATAAACCAGGACTGTCCTGGGCAGATTGGGACATTTGGTCCCTCAACCTGTAATAGATATGGAAGAAACTGGCATGTTAGGGGAGGGCATCGATAACATAAGAAATTCTGTGGTATCTGCTCAAGCCAGGCAACCCAGAGGCAAATGTTTTACGATCTCCTATTAAGAGGGTCAGCTCTTCGTTGACTCTTAGGGTTTTCCCTGCTTTTGCTGCTAATTATAATAAACAAGAATAATAGTTACTGTGTATTGGGCACTTACAAGAGGCCAGGCACTGTGAGAAGTGCTTTATGTGAACAATTTCATTCAACAACTCTAGGAGAAGGGCACTATTGTTACCTCCATTTTATAAGGGAGGAAAGAGCCTCTCAGAAAGGTTGAGTAACTTTCCCAAAGTCACTCGGCTGGGAGGGTTTGGAGCTGGGATTTGAACTCCTAAGCATGATGGTAACCAGCCCTTATTTTTTCCCTTTTGGGGTGCAGCCCATTTCAAGGATGCAGGTGTCTGGCATAGGTTGATTGTACGGTTAGATAAGCACTAGATGGAAATAGGGGGACTTTGGCAACATCCCAGCCTCTCTTAGTTCTGGGCTTTCCTGATCCCACACTGGAGGCCCAGAAGCACAGGTTGGGTGTGGGCAGCTGCCCAGCGCAGACGTGGTCCAGCAGCAGGCTTTTTGCGTTTGTGATTGCATTGTGATTCTGTGTGGACTAACGCCTGCGCAGACAGGAATCTTGCTTCTCCAGATATCTGCATATCATTCCTAGAACTACCAGGTCATCACTGGGCCACACAGTCCGCATTGAATTCTTTTCATCTCTTTCCATCAGTCAATCTGAGTGCCTCCTTAATTATCTTTATTGCTTTTCTCTGAAGTCTTCAATTTGCTGGCATATCGCTTTTCGGGTAGCGAGATACCAGAAGTGCTCAGAGAAATTATAATCTCCTGTGCCTGATGTAATGCTTTGGCCTGGGAAGTTGAAAATCATAGCAGTAGTTTCAACTGCCATTGGTATCATAACTGCGATCAATTTGGTCATCTTCAATTAAGTTGACTTTTTTTTTTTTTTTTGGTTAAGGTGAGTACAGGGCTCAAAGTCAATATAATTTATATCTGGAATATTCCAATGTGTGTGTGTTTGTGTGTGTGTGTGTGTGTGTGTGTGTGTTAAAAGCAAAAACAATGAAGCAAATTCAGGAAGCAAAAAGAAAGTATTTCTAAGTCTTTTCTCATTTTCTGATCATCCACTATGTGCCAGCCCCCAGATGCTGTGTTCAGAAGTATCTGATCCTGGAATTCTTTGAACATGTAAAATATTTTGTTCATTAAAAATTACCCTTGTTTTCTGTGACACCCTTTTAATGATCACATTTTGACTCTCAAGTTCCTATCTGTAGATCAATAGCTTTTAGTTTCTGGTGATGGTGGCCCATTTGTAACTCAGGTTATACAGAATGATCTTTGGCTTGATTATTTTGAAGTTACATATGCTTTGGCACGAATAATTATATTGCCCAGAATGTCAAAATGCTAACCATGTAATACTCTTCTTCCATAAGTAAAAACGGAAGACTGAGTTAACTTGAATTTTTAGAAAATAATTTGAATTCAATTTCAGAACTTACTCTCCCTCAGATTTAAGCGACTTTGGTTACTTTTTTCCAAGTCTATTTCTCCTTAGAGTAGCTTTCATTTTTTTACCTTGTATTATTTGCCCAGAGATGGCTATATGAGTATTACTTCCCAAATGATGGGGTTGTCTCACGATAGCAGATTCAGTTTTAAAGTTCCAATATTTAAAACTTTGTTAGAACGTGATAAAAACATAAGAAACACACAGCTTCTCATCGAGGGAAGGTTGCAGTTTACAGAGTCAAGTCACACGTACCCGGATCTGGTGACCCGTCTTCTCTCGTCCAGGCAATGATTATTCTATTTTATTTTATTTTTTAATTTAATTTAATTTAATTTAAAAAATTTTTTGGCTGCGTTGGGTCTTCGTTGCTGCACGCCGGCTTTTCTCTAGTTGCGGTGAGCGGGGGCTACTCTTCGTTGCGGTGCGCAGGCTTCTCATTGCGGTGGCTTCTCTTGTTGCAGAGCACGGGCTCTAGGCGCACGGGCTTCAGTAGTTGCGGCATGCAGGCTCAGTAGTTGCGACCCGTGGACAGCTAATGATTTTGAAACAGCTTCTTAGAAGGTCAGTGCTGATCCCAGCTCTGTCCTCAGCCCCAGCAGCTGTTTCCTGAGGCCCAGCAATCTCATGATGGGATGCAGATCTAGATGAACTTTTCAGTCCCCACAGATCACCTCCTTTTGGAATTTAGACCCATGAACGTTTTCTCAGATGATTTTGTTCACGGTGCAAGAATTCGTTTTCGTTCAAGAATCTACCTAGGTGTTAAAGTTGCCCTCATTTTCTGCAAGGTCAGCGTCCCCTAGGGGTAGGAGAGAGTTAATACAGAAAACGGAGTTCATGAGTCCATTTTGTTTGAAAGTTTGTTTGAATACAGATCACAATCTTTGGTGTATGTCTTTGGTTAAAAACAACCACACAACGCCACCACCAAATACCCCCCTAAGAACTTCTCTGCAAAGTCTCAACAATATCCTTTCTTGAACCTCCTCTGACTTTGTGTCTTTCTATAATATACAGTATAATTTATAAAAGTGTGAGCAACTGTGGAATTGTTCTCCTAATAGATTCTGAAGATTCCAATTTCCATTCTGCCACAGAAGACTGAAAATCCACTTGTGCTCACTTATCTGTATCTGTACCTCATCCCCACGCTGCATCAAAAATCAGGTTCAGGTGCAGGTTAAGAGCACACATTTACCTCTGGAATATGGGACTTATTAAATATCTCTCCACAATTAACATCACCATATCAATAAGAATTATCATTAGGTCCTGTCAATCAGGTGCTGAATTTTGCTTCAGGGAAACAAAACAATTTAAATTATAGCAAGTGCTCCCCTTCTTTTTTTTTTACATGCTTCTCTTTATATTGGATAATTATGTGGCTTTTCATCAGATTCCTCTAAGCGTAATAGATCATGATATTCACCCTTTGACCTTGGTGATGAATGTCTCTGGTGAAAACATGTGACAAGCAGTGTTCTAATGAGAACAAAATACTGAATAACTGGAAATCTTGTATAATAAAAGGAGAAGGCTGGAGGGAAACACGACAACCTTTAAGGTTGACGCACAAAATGTATTTGTAATGGGGCAATGATATGGGTTAGGGAGAAAAGAGACTATTTTTGGTTCTCATAACGTGGATGGAAATGCTGATTTTTCTTCTTTGGTGTGTAAAAAAAAAAAAGGAGAAACAGACATTTCAGGAAAGCCACACATCAGAAAATACTGGTCTCGACTGAATTGCAGACACAGATGGAGTGAATCCACTGGCCTAAGGGGGGATTCAAACGACTCGCTACATCTTGGAACACCTGCAAATGGTAATCTGAGGGTACCTCTCTTTTTGTTGCTGTCTTTATGGGAGTTCCAAATGTGAGGACAGCTTAAAAAGGAAGTGATTTGGTCTTGGGGGATCGACAGTCTTATAGGGGCTGTCAAGGAAGGACAGGAAGGGCAAGGCGACCCCAATCTCTCCTCACCTCCCCCTCTCGGTCAGTGCCTGGGCAGCCTGCCCTGCTGGAGCGGGCGCCCCGGACATCTCTAAAGTCCTCATTCTCTGATGGCCAGAGGGACCTGGGCATCCTAAAGTTGGCCCTGAGATGTAGCCAGGGGTCAAGAACAAGCTGGTGGCCTCTAACCACTCCTTCTTGCTTCCTTCCCCAGTCCCATACTCATCCAGGGTCCCTGTATGACTAGTTTGGGGGCTGACCCAGGCACAGCTTTCCTCCTGGGGAAAAGGATGGGGGATTTCTCATCAAATGAGCCCATGACACTGTGTTATGCTCTGGGGTCATGGAAATGGGTAAAGTTTGCTTCTTTTAGATTTCCTAGATCCTTGCCTGTCCATTTGATTTTGGGATATACAGCGCAAGAGCAACCCATTATAAAGCTATTTATCAAAGGTATGGATTTGCTGTTACTTCTAAAGAGAGGGAGTTTGAAGCAGGACTTGTTAAATGCACAAGCTAGGTTGTGCTTGTTTAGGTGTTGAAGAAAGTAAGACAGGGACTGCCACTTATTAAACACCTACTATGGGCTTGATACCGGCTCTCTGATTTAATTCTCTCATCAAACCTTATGATTTTGGAAATGGCCCAACCATGGGCCATTTTATAATTTAGAAAATGGCCCAACCATGACCCAGAATGACATGATAGAAGGGCTGGGATTTGACCATAGGTTGGTCTGACTCCCAAGTGTGTGTTTTCTAGGTTAAAGGTAGCACATAACATAATGCTGTTACAGCTTCCAAGAACTGTGCCTTTATCATAAACTTCTCCCCAACTTACCATCCCAGATTTCACACTTGGAATTGATTTGGGTTATTATGGACTTAATATTATTACTATCAGTCTTGCTAGTTGTGCCATTTATTTTGCTTAAGACATGCAAGAGAAGAAACATCTGCCTCCATAAATTGATTTCTTCCGGTGAGTTCCAGTTTGGGATAAGAATTTGCAGTGAGTGATTGTGTGCTTATACAGGATTAAGAAACTGACCAGGCTCGAAACCATGGTTCCCTTTGTTTATCTGCAGATCTGGTCTACTTAAGGTAAAACTCACCCTGGGCCCCCATCCCTGACCTCCACCAGGTGGGTTTAAGGGGAGACAACCTCAGGGCCAGCAATCCTTCACCTCTTTCCACAAGAGCCTGCCAGGAAGAGAAATATCCAAAGTCCATTTTGAGCCCTCAGCCTGGAATTTACCTGCCATTTGTCACTGACATCAGGCAATTACTGGCACACAGAGGGGAAGGAGAACAGAGAGAGGGAGGGCTCTGCCTGGCCATCAAGATCATCATCTCTGCATCAGTCACTGTTAGGGATGTCTCTGGTTTGCATTCCCAGTTCAACTGCCCAGAAAAGAGATCTTTAACTTCTCCCTAGTCACCCCTATGCTGAGAAAACTGGAAAAAATGGGTAATAGTAGTTGTTGTAAGTACTTGGGGGCTCTAGGAGATGTCCCCAAGAACTCTATAAAGAGAGGCTGTCACTCTCTGAGATGTAAACCTGCAACACAAAGTACACCAGATTGGAGGTACTAGAAGTCATCTGAAGGAGCTGAAATAGTTCCCCGGACCACAGAACTCAAATACAGCTTGTTTGACATTTTATTAGAAAATCTAAAGAATGATTTGATCAGAAAGGGGGAAGGTTGTTCAGCCATGGAAGCATGACAAAAAGAAGGTCTCAGAGGCAAACGTTAGCAGGGCCCACCCAGACCTTGTCCAAGGGAGAGGGAACTGAAGTGCATTGACTTAGGTAATTTCCAATGCTCTTGGAAGAGACATCTCTTATATGGTGATGGAAGCCATAGACATTACCTGTGTGTAATCGACAGACTTCAAGGATTCAGGTTCCTTTGGCAGGAACATCCTATCCTGTCATGGTGCCACTTAAATATTCAGTTTGCCCTGTCTTGATTAAGTGTTCACCAATCAGCCTTCAGATTGCATCCCACGATTGCCTTCAGATTGTTTCTTCCTATGAACACTTGCCAGCAGAAAGCAGATGGAATGATGACACTGATTTAGAATATTTCTGGTAGTAATTTCTCACTAAAAGTGTGAATGGTACATTTTGATCTTTTACATACATGTTGTGCTCCTGATGTGTGCCCATGAAGAGTTGGGTGAGTTCTCTCTGTGCTGACAAAGGCAGGGTCGTGAACCTTCAAGCTGAAGACCAGACCCTGGGCAGTGGGAATACACCAAGCTGATGCATGCTAAGGAGCCTCCTCCAGGAAAAGCTGCTGGTACTTCACTTTGGCCCTCACCTTGACACAGCAGCATGCCTGAAAGCTGTTTTGTTTTTTTTTTTAAACCATTTTAACCATGTTTAAGTGTACAGTTCAGTGGCATTAAGAATATTCACGTTGTGGGAAAAAAGACAGTTTTTTCAGCAAGTGGTGTTGGGAAAGCTGGACAGCTGCATGTAAATCAATGAAGTTAGAACACTCCCTCATACCATTCACAAAAATAAACTCAAAATTGCTTAACGACTTAAATATAAGATGTGACACTATAAAACTCCTAGAAGAGAACATAGGCAAAACATTCTCTGATATAAATTGTAACAATGTTTTCTTAAGTCAGTCTCCCAAAGCAATAGAAATAAAAGCAAAAATAAATGGGAACTAATCAAATGTATAAGCTTTTGCACAGCAAAGGAAACCATAAACAAAATGAAAAGACAGCCTACGGACTGGGAGAAAATATTTACAAATGATGCGATGGACAAGGGCTTAATTTCCAAAATACAGCTCATACACCTCACTAACAAACAACAAAAAACCCCCCCAAAAAATGGGTAGCAGACCTAAATAGACATTTCTCCAAAGAAGACATTCAGAAATAATAAATGCTGGAGAGGGTGTGGAGAAAAGAGAACCCTCCTTCACTATTGTTAGGAATGTAAATTGGTGCAGCCACTATGGAAAACAGTACGGAGGTTCCTTAAAAAACTAAAAACAGAGCTACCATATGATTCAGCAATTCCACTCCTGGGCATATATCTGGAGAAAACTCTAATTCAAAAGGATATATGCACTCCAATGTTCATAACAGCACTATTTATTGATACAATAGCCAAGGTTTGGAAGCAACCTAAATGTCCATCAACAGGTGAGTGGATAAAGAAGATGTGGCATATATATACAATGGAATATTACTCAGCCATAAAAAAGAATGAAATAATGCCATTTGCAGCAACATAGGTGGACCTAGAGATTATCATACTAAGTGAAGTAAGTCAGACAGAGAAAGACAAACATCATATGATATCACTTGTATGTGGAATCTAAAAAAATGTTATAAATGAACTTATTTACAGAACAGAAACAGACTCAAAGACAAAGAAAACAAGCATGGTTACCAAAGGGGAAAAGTAGGGGAGGGATAAATTAGGAGCTTGGGATACATATACACAATACTATATGTAAAATAGATAAACATCAAGGACCTACTGTATAGCACAAAGAACTATATTCAATATCTTGTAATAACCTATAATGGAAAAGAATCTGAAACATAATATATATATGTAATATATACATAACTGAATCACTTTGCTGTACACCAGAAACTGACACAACATTGTAAATCAACTATACTTCAATAAAAAAAATTTTAAGTATATTCACATTGTTATACAGCAGTCACCATCATCCATCTCCAGAACTTTTTCATCATCCCAAACCAAAACTCTGTACTCATTAGATAATACTCCCCATTCCTCTTCCTCACAGCTTTTGGTGACCACTATTCCACTTTCTACTTTCGTCTCTGTGAATTTGACTATTCTAGGTACTTCATATAAATGCAGTAATACAGTATTTGTCTTTCTGTGTCTGATGTATTTTACTTAGCCTAATGTCTTCAAGGTTTATCCATGTTGTGGCATGTATCAGAATTTCATCCCTTTTTAAGGATGAATAATATTCCATCATATATATATATCACATTTCCTTTATCCATTCATCTGTTGGTGGATATTCGGGTTGTTTCTGCCTTTGGTTCTTGTGAATAATGCTGCTATGAATATGGATGTACAAATATCTTTTTAAGTCCCTGCTTTTAATTCTTTTGAGAATGAGAGAAAGCATTTTAAATTTCTGTAGTAGTCACGCCTGATCTTTCTATAGTCTAAACTATAGAAGTTTACAGAGCATGTCAACATATTTATTTGATCCTATGAGGTAGATAAGCAAGGAAGTAGATGGGGCAAGCACCTTCATTTGCTGAAGGTAAACTGAGACTCAAAGAGGTAATGGGGGAGCCTGGACTCAAATGTTTGCCTTCTAATCACAAGCGTAGCAATCTCTGTGAGGACAACACAATGTCTGCCTTATTAACTATTGTACCCCAGGTTCTACTGCAGGGCTGGTCATCACAGGGGCTCAACGAACATTTGTTGAATGAATACCCCTCCCCCTTGCCCCAGCAATCAATAGCATGAGTGCTGCATGGATACTCAAGGGAACACATTTGTTAGTGGTCCTTGGTTGAGGACCTGAGGGGGCCTTGAAGACCACTGTAGAGTTCCTGAGGAAGACTGACTAGTCTCCTGACTGAAGGAGGCCCACTTCACAGGTGGGTGATAACTGCATCCACTCCTTTGACCCCAGCAGGCTCCACACTCCCTATTTTTGTGGTGAGTGTCATATGTGATTACTCGGAGGAGAGCAATGCTCCTGAACCTACGGATTTGCACCAGGAGAAAACCTGGGCTAACTGAGGAATGAGAGCTTGAACAAGCTTTCTCTTGCCCTGTAATTACCCCAAAGTTAACTGCAGAGTCATCCTACTTTGGTCATCTGGCCCAGAGGAAAAATGCGATCTTAGGAGTTTAATTAGTATTGCCATCATCTGATTTGGAAGAATATGCAATGAATATTTGTTATGGCAGAGTACAGAGGAAAAGACCATTGAAAATGGGAGAGATGCTGTGTCTTCAGAAGTATCTGGAGGCTTCTCCCTCATTCCCAGACTCATTCATCATCAGAACTACACAGCTTCTGGCACTCACTCACTTTGATAAGTTTGTTGTTGAAAATGAACATCAGAAAAACTATTTCCCCAACAAAAGACATGTAACTCCTGCTGGACTCAACTTGGCCAAATGGCAGGCTCATAAACAGTAGATTTGCAAGAGCCTGGGAATACCCACAATCAAATATATCTTTGGGAGAATTTTTCCTATCAGCTGTGTTGAGCTTTGAGGGTAGAGCCTGTTATTTCTTGACTCTTGAAGAGGTCCATGACCTGTGTCAAAGTCCTGGTTTCAGAGCAGTAATCACAGAACTTCAGTTAAGCTATCTAGTACAAATAGTGACTTACCCAAGGTAACACACACAGCCAATTAGGGACTCTTTAGTTTTTCTTTTTCTCTATTTCTTTCTCTCTCTCTCTCTCTCTTTCTTTCTTCTTTTTTTTTTACTTTGGAGGCAGAAGGGAATGGTGGCAGATTAAAACCAAGTCATATGAATTACATGTGTTTATTAAGAATGTATTGGGATGAGGACATGTAGATGAATAAGCACTATGGCAGTGGTAACTGGACAAGGCCCTCCCACTGGACATCCGCCTTCCCCAACCCACTCCCCGAAAGTATCCTGGAAAGTTCACAGGTATGCTGTTGAATTCACATATCTGTGTTTCTTGAATTCCAGGAAATACTGGTATAGACAATTTGTAATTCATTGTATAATTACTGGAATTCATTGGATAATTACCAACAGTCCATGCTACTCTCCTCAGTGGAGACCTGGCCTGAGTAGTCTCCAAGTCTGAACTTTTAGAGATGAACCCAAATCAATAAAGAGTAATGGAGAGTTACTGTCAGAGAGCATTTCAGTTAAAGGATTAATGCCAGTGTCCACATGTATCAATATTGGAGCACCACATGTATATTTAAAGTATTATACCAAAGTGTAACACATGCATTCTGCATTTGCAATATCTTATGCCTGTCATTTAAAGTTATTCCCAAAGTAAGTCATTTGGCTTTCTAAGAAGGACATTCTTTTATTTTACAACATGCAATATATTTGTAACGACCTGTCATTTTTCTGAATTCAGTTCACCACCCTGGCAGGACGGAGAAGTACTGCCATAAATGCAAGAGGGGTGCCAAGGGCAGCCTGTCCCTCTGTGGGCTTGTGTGACGGAGGAAGGAGCGGGAGGGGAGATGGGGAGGGGGGATGGCCTAAACAGGTTCAGACAGCCATTGCTGGTCCCCATCAGGCATCTCCACCTGGAGGGCCATGGTCAAGTGTTGGGTTAAAAATTGTTATTTCAGGGAATTCCCTGGCAATCGAGTGGTTAGGACTCTGCGCTCTCACTGCTGAGGGCCCAGGTTTGATCCCTCGTTGGAGAACAAAGATCCTGCAAGCCGAGCAGCACGACCAAAAAAAAAGAAAAGAGAAGAAATTGTGATTTCAGAGTGGTTCTAGGATCAAAAGTGAGGTCCGGCCGCTTGCCGCTCAGAAGCCAATACTCAAGAGGCCAGGTTGGTGGAAAGGAAAGTTTGCTTTATTTGGGAGGCCGGCAACCAAGGGAGAGGGCGGATTCATGTCCAAAGGCTGACTTTCCCCTGACAACCAGTGGAACAAGAGCTTTTAAAGGGGAGTTTCAGAGGTGTATAGGCAGCAGGAGGGGACCACGTGCAGAAACAGCACATTCAGTTCTGACAGGGATCTTGAAATTGGTCATGCAGGGGTCTGATCAGCATTATCTTGATTAAGTACAGTTAGTCTTTAGTTCCAGGATTTTTTTTCCCATTTCTTTGAGGCCAGTTCTCAGAATTGTGGCAGCTTATGTCATGGCTACAGTCTGGTCATCATGTAGTTAAGTTCTTCCACCTGGCGGGGGTTTCAGTATCTATAAGACAGCTCACAGAATACGGCTCAGAATATTATCTATAGCCCTTGAGGAGGAACTAAAGGTCCTTGGCTTTGTTTAATAACTAAACTATTACTATTTGGTCTTGTTTGGCTGTTTTCCTTTGCTTCTGCATTTTCTCCCTTCTCTGATTAAATTTATTCTTTGACTGAAGTTTTTCTACAGACAAAATGCAGGCAGAGGACGTGGGGGGAAGGACCATAGTGTTCTGCTCCATTTCATGATGGGAAGAGAAAGACAACCAACATTTAGTGAGCAAGTGCTATGTGCCAAGTATTCTCCATTCTCCATTTCATTTAATCCCACAATAACTCTAGAAGTTAGCTTTACTTTTCCCATCCTATTTTTAAGAAAACTGAGATTCAGGAGATTAAGAAACTTGGCCAAAATCACATAGTAAGTAACGGAAGAGCTGAAACTTGACATCCCTGCCACCGCTTTCTCAGCTTAATGGAAGGAAACTGTGGGTTACGGTCAGTTAACTTTTGTTTTGGAGAGAGACAGCCAGGCAGCAGCTGGCATCGGAAAACTCATTTCCTAGGCAAAGGAACAGAGGGTGGAAATAAACCCATCTTGGTAATCCTGAAGGGTGTGGGCACTGAGGAAAGGGAGTGCCAGCAACACCCTGTGTTCAAGGTGGTTTTTTGTGTTTTTTTGTGGCTAGAGCAGAGAGAGGTTTGTTTTTGTTTTTGTTTTCCTTCTACATGGCAGGTGCTCAAAAGAGAGTGTTCAAATAAATTTTGTTCACTCACCAAATATTTCTTGAGCTCCTGCTACATGTTAGGCACTGACATAGCCCCTGCCCCAGTGAGCTTATATTCTAAGGGAGAGATGATGAATGAGTGACAAATAAAACGTGGTTTAACAGGTGGTGATAGGCTGAATAGAGAGAAGTTAAGCAGAACGGGCGAACTGGAGGGCCGATGTGCATGTGTGTTTTATGTAGGGTGGCCAGGGAAGGCTTCACTGATCAGATGACACTGAGCTGGATCTGGGGGAACTGAAGGAGTGGGCCGTGTGACCATGGAGAATTCCATTTTAGCCAGAAAGAACTGTAAGTGAAAAGGCGGTGAGGCAGGAGTGTCCACCATGTGTTTGAGAAGGACCGTACACACCCACACAGCAAGGGGCTGAGCAGCGTGAGAGGGAGGGAATAGACAGAGGAGGAGCGGGGGCCAGAGAGAGTAGGAATTTTTAGGCCATTGTAAGAACATTGGATTTTATGCTGAGTGATCTGGGAAGTTATTAGAAGGCTTAGAGCAGAAAAGTGACATGATTTGCATTTACTTTAAAAGGGTCACTCTGGCTGCTGTGTCAAGCTGGTATGGGAGCAAGGGTGGAGGCGGGAGACCAGGCAAGAGGCTGTGGCAGATGGTGGTTTGGAGACGAGAGATGGCAGTGGAGGTGGTGAGAAGTGGTCAGAGTCTGGATAGAGTTTGAAAACAGAGTCAATTGGATTTGCTAGTGGACTGGAAAGCGTGGTCAAGGAGGACTAAGGTTTTGGTCCTGAGCAAAGGACATGCATTGAGAAGCCTGCGGGAGGAGGAGGTGATGCATATGTGTGTCACGCAGGAGTGGGAGGTGGGACAGGACCCAGGAGTTTGTTTTTGGAAATATTAAATTTGAGATGCCTGGTCGACATCCAAGTAGAGATCTCTCTGGAGTCTGGAGTGGTCCACACTGGAGATACAAATTTGGGACTTGTTAGCAAATAGATGGTGTTTACAACCATGAGACCGGATGAGACCAACTACGGGTGTAGTTTAGAGAGAGAGAGATGAGGTCCAAGGACTGGGCCCTGGGGGACTATAATTTTTAGAAGTTGAAAAAACGGGAAGAAGCCAGCTGGAGACTGAGGAGAAGCAGTGTCCTGGGAACCAAGTGAAGAAAGCTGCTGAGCGCTCAAATAAGATGAGAATGGAGGGTTGACCATTGCATTCAGCAGCATAGAGGTCATCGGTGACAAGAGCAGTATGGTGGAGGGACAGGGCCAAGCCTGATTGGAGTGGGTTCAAGAGAGGATGGGGGGAGAGACCATGCAGGGTGCCAGTGCAGACAGCTCTTTTTTTTTTTTTTTTTTTAAACATGCTTAGTTTATTTATTTATTTATTTATTTATTTATTTATTTATGGCTGTGTTGGGTCTTCGTTTCTGTGCAAGGGCTTTCTCTAGTTGTGGCAAGTGGGGTCCACTCTTCATCGCGGTGCGCGGGCCTCTCACTATCGCGGCCTCTCTTGTTGCGGAGCACAGGCTCCAGACGCGCAGGCTCAGTAATTGTGGCTCATGGGCCCAGCTGCTCTGCGGCATGTGGGATCTTCCCAGACCAGGGCTCGAACCCGTGTCCCCTGCATTAGCAGGCAGATTCTCAACCACTGCGCCACCAGGGAAGCCCCAGACAGCTCTTTTGAGGAATCATCCTGCAGAAGGGGAGCAGAGAAATGGGACAATAGCTGAAACATGAGAGCAATAAATGTTTGTTTGTTTCTTTAAGAAGAGAGAAATTGCTGCAGGTTTGTATGCTAATGGAAGTGGGAGGGAAGAAGTTATGGAGGAGCGACCTTGAGTAGCAGAGGGGGCCGGTCTGGCACACAGGTGAGGCGCACCCTCCGTTGGAGCAGGAAGGTCCATGGGAAGAAATGGGAGCGACCAGAGCTTGGGGGCACAGGCAGGCCAGTGGGTAGAGGTGGGAGGGGTAGGAATAAGAGGCGAGGTCAGCAGCTGAGAGCAAGATGCCAGCAGAAGTGCTGAATGTTTGAGAAGAGAGGAAAAAAGTGCACAATTGTCACTCAGCAACTAGGGGAGTGAATGGACCAGGGAAGTAGAGTCGGATCGCTGGGAAGCATAGAAGCCCCATTTGAAGTAAGTGGCTGTGAATATAAAATGAGTGAAATTCATGAAATTTAAAGCAAATCAAAATTTAAAATCCAAATGTATTTTTAAAAACATAAAGTGAATTTAATGTAGAGTGATTTAAATTCTTTAATTCCATGATTCCTCTTTTCTGAAACCTACAGGATTCACTTTCAATCTAGCATTAAGTCCAAACTCCACACTTGGCTTTCCCTGTGTCACTCTCTTTTCCCACCCAAGCTTACTGTCTACTAGTTCCTAGCTCAGAGCCTGCCTTCTGCCTGGTCCGCCTCCTCCCTTTCCTCCAAATGCCTCGAATCTGTAAGTTCTGTTCATGCAGTTCCCTCTGCCTTTCCTTTACCTAAGTTGCACGTCCTCCGGGAGCTCTCAGACAGCCCCAGCTTTCCTTTCTCTGCATTTTCATTAGGCTCTGGGCTGCAGCATTCACTGATTGCTTTCTGATTATTTTACCCAGAGACCCTTGTTTCCTTCATAGATTGAATGTGCTCGCGGTCAAGGGCAACTCTCCTAACACTGGACATCTATAAATATTTGATAATATGATCAAGGTGCAAAAAAGAAGGCAAGGCAAGTTGCTGAGCCCCAGGCAGGGTCCCTGACTTCCCTCTAGTGGACCCGGTAACATTCAGTTCCAGAACCCTACAGTATGTCTTCGCAAATGCCAATCAGCAACTATTTAAAAAGGCACCCACATCAGAACGGCATATAATTCTCATCGGCTTCCCTCTTTCACAGCTCCTCAAGCGCCTGCCCATGGATTTTAGTGGAGCTGGAGGAGCTGGAGGAGCTGGAGGGGAGGCAGGGGGTGTTTTGTTTCCTCAGTGACAGTCATCAGTGAACCAGAGGCTCTGCAGCTCCCGAAGCTGGCAGAGAGGTGACCTGTATTGAGGCCTCTCTACCCCCTGGGTGGCATCCAATTGAGCCCTGTGCAGCTATTAGAGGGATAATGGGATTCATTTCAGCAAGGACTGCCTGGCTGGGGCCGAGCTTATTTTAATTTTCAGTGTTAATAAACTTGTGGCTATTGCTTTTTTCACACCAATGTGCCTCACACCTCATTTCTCCCGCCCATTAGGCAATTACCAGCAGTGCCCCTGTTCCCAGCACCTCTTAAACACAGGGCAATTATACTTATTTGGTGAATCATGATGAAACTTGGAGGAGGAAAATGCACTGGCGTAGAACTCTCCTCCCGACTTCATCAGTTGTGCAATGGGCACATCCCTTTAGTGAAAAACGGGGCCGTGGTTACAACCTTCACCGTAGCAGAAATGCAGGGACCGTCCCCTCCTGGGTCCCCGACCTTGCTCCACCAGCGCGCCACCTGGGCCAGCCCCTGCTGACCCAGGCCTCAGACCCCCAGCCCTGGGCTGTGAAAACAGCCCATCCAGCTTGGGGAATGAGCAGCTAATGCTCTTCATTCATCTTGAAATAGGAAGTTTTCAATAGGTCTTGAGTGTGTATTAATGCATCGAGAGTAATGATCCCTTTATTTACAAAGTTGTTTAATTCCTCACTTTTGTGCTCCTTGTGGGTCTGAGTGGATTTCTCATTTACTAGGTTACTCCGTGGTTTTCCCAGCAGCTTAAACAACCCTCGTTTTTCCCCTTCCTGGTCCTTCAAGTGATACCTAAGTGAAGCCAGCCTGACTTCCGACTCCATTTGCAAAATCTTCCTGGGTGTGAAGAATGGTTTCCTATGAGGGGACGGTGGCAGTGTGTGGACTGGGGCGGGCAGACGAGACATAGGTCTCACCCAGAGAGTAGTGCCTTCGCCCTCGGCCAGCATCGCAGCTGCCCCGCCCTCCAACAGTCTTTCTCTGCCCGACCTGGTTACATCCCAGTGTCATCCTGCTTGCCTCCAATGTCCCCAAGCCCCTGCTTCCCACATGACAAGTTTCAGTAATCTTCAGTGAGCGACAGGCAGTGCACAGAAGTCCTATCAGAACAAGGCTGTTAGTGGTGGCGACATCACTTTGGTGGATTGCGACTTGTTACCTTTTTAAGAAATGGAGACTAGAACAGAATAGAAAATGTCAGAGTGCATTGCACCTGGTGATGGTACGTATTGTTTCACTAAGGTTTGGTTTTGCTTTGTTCATCAAATAATTATTAAATGGCTATTCCTTAGCAGGCAGTTAGTGGGGCTGAATTCTAGGAGCTGGTTTCAGCTATATGTTTATATCTGTGTCCACTTGCAGCTATAGGTGTACTGGATCACAATATAAAATATATCTCTTACCATAGATTGGTGCAGAAAATCTTGGCAAATCCCTGATGGAGTTCCCAGCATCTATGCATCCCCAATCTACTTCTGGCTCCAAGGTTCTCTCCGGCCAACCCGTGGCTTGGATCCAGAATATAGCGCGCTGGTTGCCTGGTGCTTGCCCGGCAGAATTCAGTGTGTAGTTTTTAACTTTTTTTCTGCCTTACTCCCTGGAGAGAGGGGCTGGGGTCAGACATTTTGAAGCACATGGCTCAGGGAGAAGGTGTCAATGACTTAGGTGACAGAAACTCAGGCAGCATGCCGGCAAATGAGGCTGGGCTTCAACCCTTTCAATAAGAAGAGTCTCTGTTTGGGTGAAACATTTTCGCAGAAGACTCACAAGAGCCCAGAGCCAGTGAGGTCCCTGTGGGGTAAGCTGGCCAGAATTTCTAAGAGCAACACTTTATGAAGACTGTTTTTAGGCCTTGGATAGTTTCAGATTGTCTCTATGGGATTGGCTACAACCACAAGTGGAAAAGCCGTTAATTTAAAGAAACTTTTATTTTTCTGATTGCAAAAATTCTGAATTGGTAGGTGATTATGTGTGTGTAGGAGGGTGGTGGTCAGCGGACTTGGCGGGAGGGCTTCTCCACACTGCTAGGCTGCATTTTTAGCAATGTGCCCCACCTTTTCTTCGGAATCTCTGCCATTCCAAGTGCTGGGCTTGCCATCAGGACTGAGTCTGTGATGATAGCTGGAGTTTGCCTCTGGGAGAACACTGGGGCACGATGGAGTGTGAAGGGATTGTGAGGGCCAGCCGTGCATGCAAAGAGGGCCTCAGCCTAGGCTTTTGACGTCTCTTCAAACGAGGCTATGGGTAGAGGTACAGATGGTTTTCACACAACTTTGTTTCCTATTATAGGACAAAGCTACTGATAGAGCTTTATAAATTAATATCTTACAAATCGTGTCATTATATTATGGACAGCACTATGACATTGCATTGTAGTTTTTGATGTCACCAACTTGAGCTACTCAAATATCTACAATTTTTTGTGACTTTAGTTTTGTAATAGATTGAAGCCCATGAGGCGTTAGTTTGGTCAATTTGAGAAGATTGATCCAGGGCATGCCTGAATGTTGATCCCTGGGGATGCTAAGTGGCGGCTATCCTAGAAAAGTCATTTCATGCAACGTTCTTCATCAGCTAAGGAAAGGTAAAAGCAGAATCTAATCCTGTTTACGGAGCACTTTGGACACTTCCAGGGCAATACTGTTAACAGATGTTGGGCAACGTGTCCCCAGATGGCATCTTCACATAATATATGACAATGACCCAGGAAGAATGAAGCAGGGAGAGGGGTCTCAGGTCAAATACTGCCCAGCACTGCAGCTCTGGAAAGCTCAGGACTTCTCCTTCCTTTTAGTTTACTTTTTTTTTTTTTTAATTTTAAAAAGGGGCTTCTCTTCCCTTCCCTCCCCAGTAGTAAGAGTCATATATTCAGAAAACTTGGAAAACCGAAAGTACAAAGAGCCAAAGAAAAATAATCACCTATAGTCCTTCCTGTTTCTCTCAGTCCCGCTACCCCGCCAAGCAAGGTGGCCATTATGGCAGCACGGTATATGTCCTTCCAGATGGTTTTCTTTACCATTATAGAGACATGTAGATTGCAAGGGGAAACATTCCTGTTTTTCTCCTTGTGTTTTCACCTGGGACAATTAGATTGGAACTCCATCCCTAAAGAAGTATTAGGCAGAGTACTTCCGCCTTTCCCTCTGCTGCCTCACTTACTCCCCTACACTCATGGGAAGAGGAATTATTGGGGTGGGAAAGAGATTAGGGAAATTATTTAAGCATCCCCCTTCCACTCTGAGATTCAAGGATTTCATATTAGCTTATCCTCAATACCTCTGGTGGCTTTCAGCTGGGCAGCCCCACTACCCTTGTTTGGGGGAGAATTTAGAAATATGTGGGGAAAGTTCTTTGTTGTCACACTGCTTGGGGGATAGTATGGTATCTAATGGGTGGGACTAGGGATGCTAACCGCCTGCAACGTGTCAGACAGCCCTGCCCAATTTGCCTGTGGCCTGGGATTGAGAAGCACTTCCCAGGGATAGGCTTACAGGGCTGGCCCTTCCCTCGCAGGAAGGAGCTTAGTGGGTCAGGATAGTTCACAGAGGAAAAGAGTAGGAAGCCCACTTTGCCTTAGCTCTAAGCTACATTTTCCCAATCAGAACTCTTAGTAACAAAGCTAGTGTTTTGCTCTTCATCTGTCTGACTCTTTAGTCCATTTCTCAGTTGGTTTCTAATTCTGAGGGAATGAGAGAAGTGTGATTAATTATCAAACTCCAACATAGGCTTTTAATATAGCACCATTACACTATACATGTTGTTTTGTGCTTTGCTTTTTTTTAATGTAGAAATAGATCACATTTTTTCATGACAATAAATATTTTGTCTGCAGTATGACTTTTTAATGGCTGTATCACATCCCAACACTTAGATGTGCCACACTTTACCTAATAAATTATCTTCTTTTAGACATTTAGGCTGTTTCCATATATGTATATGAATAGTGCTGCAGTGAATGCCCTGATACTCTACATCTTAGCACACACTTCTGATTCTTTGTGATAAATTCTTAGAGTTGGAATTAAGGTATATGCATAATATTTAGACTTTTTGTTTTTAAAAACTGCTTTATTGAGATGTAATTGGCACACAATAAACTGCACATACTTAAAGTGTACATTTTGAAAGTTTTGACATATATATGCACCCATGGAACCATCATCACAATCATGATAGTAAACATATCCATCACCTCAAAAGTTTCCTGTGACCCTTTGTAATCCCTCCCTCATGCCCTCGCCACCCTTTCCCCAGCCAACCACTGATCTGCTCTTTACCACTATAGTTTGGATTTCCTGGAGTTTTATATGAATGGTATTATACTGTATATACACTTTGTGTTCAGCATACATTATTTTGAGATTCATCTGTGTCATTGAGTGTATCAGCAATTCATTCCTTTTTATTGCTGAGTAGTATCCCATCCTATGGATAGAGCACAATTTATTTATCCATTCACCTGTTGATGGATATTTGGGTTGTTTCCAGTTTGGGGCTACAGGCATACCTTGGAGATATTGCAGGTTTGGTTCCAGATCACTGCAATAAAGTGAATATCGGGATAAAGTGAGTCATACGAATTTTTTTGTTTCCCAGTGCATATAAAAGTTATGTTTACACTTTGCTGGAGTCTATTAAGTGTGCAATAGTATTATGTCTAAAAAAACAATGTACATACCTTATTTAAAAAATACTTTATTGCTAAAAAAAATGCTATCATCTGAGCCTTCAGCGAGTCGTAAGTCTTTTTGTAATAGTAACATCAGAGATTACTGATCACAGATCACCATAGCAAATATAATAATAAAGAAAAAGTTTGAAATATTGTGAGAATTACCAAAATATGAGACATGGAGACATGAAGTCAGCAAATGCTGTTGGGAAAGTGGCGCTGATAGATTTGTTTGACACAGGATTGCCACAAGCCTTAAATTTGTAAAAGACGCAATATCTGCAAAGTGCAATAACGCAAAGCACAATAAAATGAGCTTTGCCTGTATTACAAATAAAGATGCGATGAGCATTTGTGCCCAAGACTATGTAGACCTCAGGTTTCATTTCTCTTGGGTAAATACCTAGAAGTGCATTGGCTGGGTCATATGGTGGGTGTACGTTTAACTTTTTTAGAGACTGACAAACTGTTTGATAAAGTGGTGGTACCCTATTAAGACTTTCAATATTTAGTTTAAAATAATGCAAGTGAATTTGAATTAGTTTTAATTGCCCTGAGAATAGGAGCATAAGATCATGGGACAGTGGAGCTAGAAGGAACTTGGTATTATGATCCATTTTTTTGCTTTACTGAAGAGGAAACAATGGTCCAGAAAGGTTAAGTGACTTTTACAAGGGCTTTCAGCTCACAGGGTAGTCTCTTCACTCTTTTATAAGACCCTGCAATTTGGGAGAAATTCTACTAGTTATGTTGCAAGTTCTCAGCATGGCCTTGTGTTAGGACTACCAAGGGCACAAATATTCAAAATAGGCCTCGATTTGCATGTGATATGTAACTTTGGGCATGAAACATCTTTTGAAATTGGGGGAATTTTTCAGGGGATGAAGTAAAGAGCATTGAAAGGGTAATGAGAGTATAATCTACAGGAAATCATCTCTGATCACTCACAGTATCAACAGCAGTTCAACAGCAGGTAAACTAAAAACGTGCGCTCATCAGTAATACTTGGTGCATGGAGGAGATCCACCTGTTTTCTAAACTGATGCGCCCAAAGATTAAGGCTACAGAGCGGTCCATTAAAAATGAAGAAAGCAGCATGCCAATTACCGAGCCCCTTTAGCTTACCTTTCCAGCTCCCACCTCTGATTATCATATTCATAAGCATTGTCCCTAATCAGTCTACCGGAGTAAAGTTAACAAGTATATGTGTGCACTCTCTCGAAATTGTTTTGCTTAGCCTAAGAAGCTGTCATGGTGTTGAGAAGGCTGCCGCTTTAACCAGATTTCATCTCTGTGTGTCACTGCTCATGTCAAAGTAAAAATGCACTCAGACATTAAGAGTTGTCCTGCTTTCATCAAGAGCGCCAGCCTGCCTGAGCTTCGTTCCACTTAGTTAAGCTTGTTATTTAAATTGTTAAAATTGAGACATCGGCAGTAAATTTCAGAGAAGATATAACAATTATTAGATACAAGCTGGGCTCTTGTACTTGAGAATATACCATGTCCTCCATCCACCAGAAGAATTAGCCACAGATAATTTACAACGGTTGCTTTAAGAAGTGTGCCCTATAGTACTTGGATGGCATTAAATCACAGCCCATCCCCACCTAGATCATGTTTCCAACTTTAAGATAGATTTGGTACCAGTCAGCAGAGTGGTGGAGCACTCCAGGGGACCACCTTTTTTTTTTTTTTAAAGTAAGAACAGCAACAATTTTTATAAATTTATTTTATTTTTGGCTGTGTTGGGTCTTCGTTCCTCTGCGAGGGCTTTCTCTAGTTGCGGCGAGCGGGGACCACTCTTCATCGCGGTGCGCGGGCCTCTCACTATCGCGACCTCTCTTATTGCGGAGCACACGCTCCAGACGCGCAGGCTCAGTAGTTGTGGCTCACGGGCCTAGTTGCTTCGCAGCATGTGGGATCTTCCCAGACCAGGGCTCGAACCCGTGTCCCCTGCACTGGCAGGCAGATTCTCAACCACTGCGCCACCAGGGAAGCCCAGGGGGACCACCTTTTAATGCCTATAACTCTTGAAGAGCTGAGTGAGGATTCCCGAAGCTGCCTTCTGGCTATGAGTTTTGTGTTTAGGTGACTTTATATACCAGGCAGGGGAGCCACAATCCAGAACAATGGCCCTTTGAGCATGAGGAGAAGGAAAAGCTGGGAGGCTCTCTGAGTGACCTTGTGCTATTCAGTCATCCCACTGAAATCCTAGAGGAGCACTTGACCTTGTGGTGACTGTGCCCCGTGCCACAATCTGATTGTACTGAGACAAAGACTAAGGGGAAGAGGTAAGTGTGAATGAAGCTTGGAATCTTCAGACGGATCATCAGAGTTCCTCTGATCCATCTTACCCAACCTCTCTTTCAGTGAAGGAACCCCAATAAGTACATGCTTATTTAATTGTTGATTCATTAGACTTTGGGGTCAACACAAATCCCAAGGTTGGCTGTTGTTGTTGTTTAACGCAAATGACTCTCAAGCCAGATCTCCCCTAATCCGCACTTGTGAAAAAGATTGCTTGGACCCAACTGTTGGACTTGACATTTAGTTATGCTAAATTTCATCATATTGATTTTGGTCCTTTATTTCTATTAATGAAATATTTAAAGATTCTGATTCTGACATTTAATGCATCAGATTTGTATAATTTTAAAATTTCTACATTTTTGTCCGAATCGTAGAGAAAAAAGAGAAGTTTTAGAGCCGAAAGAAGGCTTGGACATCATCAATCCAATGCTCTCACTTTAAAAACCAATAAACCAAGAACTAAAGGAGTTAAATAACTGTCTCAAAGTCAGGCATCTAGAGAGTGGCCTTAAACCATGGGTAACTCTGAGTATATGTTGTCTTGTTATTTGAAAATTTACCCCACTGTAAATGAGTACACATTTCCTCACTTTATCCGTAAGGCCACTCTAGGAAGCTTTGTAAACATACCTTTCTAGAATCAGAAACCGGTCTAGGTATTTCTCTCCACATCATTCCACTATCCTTAGGCATCACCTCAGATCCTTTTGCCTGAACTATCTCCCAGCCCTTGGCCACTTGTTTTGCCTGGGTTGCCACAGTGACTGTCTTTTATGGACGTAACCAGCAGTGCCTGCCTCATGCCTGTCCATGAGCTGCTCTGTGGACACTGATGCATGATACTACTTGGAACCCCAATCTGCGTCTTTGCAGCTTGGAAATACAGGGGTGTGTTCGTCAGGGTATTCAAGAGAAACAACCAGTGGGATATGGGTGTGAGTGTGTGTGTGTGTGTCTGCGAGATAAACGAATTGGCTCATCTGATTATGGAGGCTGGCGAGTCCAAAATCTCTGTGTGGGCTGATCCAAGACAGGCTCAAGACCCAGGAGAGCTGACGGTGCAGTTCCAGTCTGAAGGCCAGCGGGCTGTTACTGATTTAAATGTTAGTCGCATCCAAAAACACTCTCCAAGTTGGGAATTCCCTGGCGGTCCAGTGGTTAGGACTCAGGGCTCTCACTGCTGAGGGCCCAGGTTCAACCCCTGGTCTGGGAACTAAGCTCCCACAAGCCGTGTGACCAAAAAAAAAAAAGAAAAAAGAAACAAAAACACTCTCCAAGTTGATACATAAAATTACTCTTCACATGGGGTTAATACCCTGGGAAACAAAACTTTGACCACTGAGGTGCAGGAGTCAATGGATAAATTATTCTTCCTGACCCAGCCCGGGCAGACTGCCTGGGATGCAGTCATTCACATGGCCTCTCTGAAGACTATCTGCTCCACTGAGCGGTCAGTTGTGCATGTACTTCAGTGGAGCCCAGCTTGATATCTCATCTCCTTCCCTGACTTACTCCCCTTTCCCTCACTTTTGCTTTCCTGGGATTGCACCTCCTAGCAAAGTCTCAGCACACAAGCTTTTGCCTCAGACTCCATGTTTCTAGGATCCTGGGCTACTATACCTTCTTATAAACTAGGAAACCCCTCTCTAAACTGATTAAAGCCACAGGTCTGTTGTACAAAACCTGCCCTCTCCCTAACTTTGTATCTTGGGCAAATTTCAAGAACCTCTTACTCACTGCAAAGCTTCAGTTGATTCTTTTTGACCAGTTAAAGACCTGTTGTAGATTATATACAAGCTTCGATGTCAGGAACTATTATTACTTACCACTTGTGCATAGAATCTGAACTGTAACTTCGTCAGCTTGACTCACACAGCCTAAATCAATCCTCTCTGTCTAGACAAAGCAATTTAACTTCTTAGTAATTTACCAATTACAGAGCACTTATTTATTGGAGAATTCATAAGTTCAGGACATGGTGAAGGGTATGAAGAATAAAAGATATGACTTCTTCTCTCAAATTATTTACAGTCTACCTAGCATTTTTGCTTTTTGTTCCCTCCAAATTGAAAGTATACTTACCAGGTCAGACATGTGAAATATTTTTTAAATGTCTTTTGACCAAGATGTTTCAAAATTCAAATGATTCTGTTGGAGCCATTGAAAATCTTGGTGGTGATGAGCCAGCAGGTACAAAACAGGCTCAGAGACTGGAGAGGAAAAGATGCAGTAGCTGGTGCCAGTGAAAGATCACTGGCGGGTTGAAGTTAGCCTTTTCCTCTCGTTGCTTACTGACATTTTGAAGGGACTTGAAGGGAGTAGATCCGCAGATGATACAAAACCAGCAAGCAGTCCATAGACAATGTCGGCTCTGAAATATACAGAATAACTATGTTTTAGTGGCAGATTTATTATCCAAATTAAAACATGTTTAAGCCAGTGTTATGATTCAGTTGCATTCTCCAAAGCATATGTAGACTTATAAGATGGAGGAGAAATCTGATGGCTAACATTAGGCTATGGAGCTTTCCGGTATCTGCCTTGTATCTGGCTACCGGAGAGGAACAGATAATACAAGTTAATAACATAATTGATAGTTGGTGAAAAGTCTTTGTCTTCTTATTACCCCATTTCAGCTTTAGATACATATCTTAGCCATTTTGTACTTTTTACCCTATTCCTACATCTGTCCAAAAAAACCAAAAAATTAAAAGATGCAGATAGACTCTCTTGAAATAAAGGACTAGACAGAAAACCTTTATGAACAATGTATTTCCTGTATTACAGAAGTGCTACTGTGAAAAATTGCTATAAGATCTAATATCTTCAAAAACATCCCCTTGTTCTATTATGCCTTTCGATAATTGGTCTTGACCTTTATTCAGGCAAAACTCTCCCTGACTTTCAATTGATTGAGCTGATTTGAGTTGAATCAGATCAGCTACAAATGGCCCCCTCTCTTCTCTGCATTCTGATTGCGTGAAGCAGTGTGTCATAATGTGGCAATGATATGTATTGGCAATCTTATACCGCTGATTAATTGCTGGGAAAGTAATTTCTTTATAATTGTACTAGAACGCTTCTGGTGCCTGACATCATAGGGACTCGGGCACACTGGCTCAGAATGGCCCTGAGAAGCTGACTCAATATTCCCATCCCACCTGAAAATGATCCCAAGTCTTTGAAAATAATAGTAGCAGTTAACATTTCTTGAGTGCTGACTTGTGCCAGGCACCGTGTAAAACATTTGCATGCACTGCCTCATCTCCTGTCGTCTTCACCAGAGCCCCATGAAGTGGGTGCTCTAAGCAGGTGTTTCGGTCCGATGTAGAGGCGCTGGAGACCATTTCCAGCTCAGCGCCCTAGCACTTTGTGTTTCCTCTCTCCTCCATGAGGGGAGCAGCTTTGTCTGAATTAGTTATCACTCTAGCTCTAGCGTCCAGGACAGTGACCAGCACTTCACAGATGCTCAGCTCCTATTGGCTGAATCATCACAAAGCCAGGTTTGTTGAGTAAGCCTGTGGATTTGATACCCAGTGAGTGCGAAGGCTGGGCAAGGTCAGAAGAGGGCAAAGGTGCTAAGGAGGGCGTGCGTGGGGCTTGGTCGGGGATAGAGACACGCCTCCAGCATTGCTTACTTTTTCTGTGTTTGCCTCCTGCCTTGTTCTCTTATTTTTCCTCCACGCTTAGTCCCAACTCACCCCACACCTTGCAAGCATTTTCTTGCCTTAGAGCAGAAATACTTCCCCCTGGGCCGTGGGAGATGTTGCAACTGACTTTGGGTGTCTCATGGGTACCAGTATTGCTTTGCAGGATAACCGTGAACACTGGACAGTCCAGGAAATCCAAGGAGACAGCTAACCAAAGGGACGTCAGCACCTTGAAGGCTGGACCGAGGCGGGGGTGTGCTTGACAGGGATGTCCACTGACCGCACAACTTGAAAGGTGACGCGGCTCATTACCAGGCAGTTTTCTTGGTGAGAAGTGACTAGACCCTAATGCTTCAGTGTGAGCACACTGGCTTGGGACAGTTGGTTGGTCCTAACTAAGTACGAAACCAGATACGAGACAAAATGCCTTTCTACCCCAAGATGTGGGAGGGAAATTGAAAAGGCCACTTGCACCTGCAGGGTCTGCTTGCTTTGCATTCCTGCAGGTGCACAGCAGGGCTCCAGCGTCTAAGGAGCTCCCCCCCCCCCACCACCCCAAGCACATCACACTCGTCCTCCAGGTTCAAAACGCATCCTCACAGCCTTTCAAAGCACCTGACATCCTTTCAAGTTAGCTGCTTCAAAGGCAAATGCAAACAGAGCGTGTTTGGGGGCATTCTGTCAGTCAGCCCTCAATCTGTGTGTTCTTCCAGACACTCCCTCTCCTGCCTGATTTATTTCATATTAAAAGGGCTGTCAATCTGTATCACAGGAACAGGCTGAGAAAAAGTGAGTGATGTTTGCCGAGTGGGATTTTTGTTGTTGTTTGTTATTGTTAAAATTAATGGTCTCCTTCTCTCCAGCCACACTCCTGACTCACCCTCCACGACTCCCTTAGGACTGACTTGCCTTTCTCTGCAGGTATCTGCACATCAGAGGTATGAATTGCACGTACTAGATGCATTTACATTAGCAACATATTTTGTGAGGCTGTGGCAGACCCTTTTTTATTATCCATCAAATATATCTCTTTTTACCATCTGATGGCTTGGCAACAGGACCATTCTTCTTTCAAACAAAATAAATGTGCCTGCAACGTGGCAGAATATTCAGCATTGAAGAGGCTTTGCCCTGGTTAATGCACGTTGCATTCTGTGGGCATCATTACGACAGGACACTAAGTATGCAATAGGCAGTTCTGGGTGGGAGTGCTTTATGGGACCAGCTGCATTATTGTTGTATGTTACGATATTGATTATTGCCTTCTCCTGTCACTTAGGCCAGCTTTTCTTACTTTTATCTGCTATTTTGGCCTATAAATAGAATTGCTCCATCATTCTGTACTATTAATTTCTCACCAATCCTGAAGGTGCCTGATTCTTAGAGAACCAATCAGAGCCATCTTCACCTGCCATGTGAAAAACTCCCAAATTACAAAGAAACCGGAAGTCAGAGTGTTTCCAGGCACAGGGTCTATTTTGAACATGCGTGAAAATGACTGGGGAGCTTGTTGAAAAGCAAACTCCTGGGTCCCAACCCCAGAAATGCAGAAGGTGTGAGGCGGGGCCCGGGAACCTGCATTTTAAGTAATTGCTCAGGTGATGCGTGGAAAAAGCTGGGGGTGGGGGTGGGGTCAGGTGGGAGTGATCAGGGGTTGGCAGGGAGCTGGCAGGAGGCCCTGGACTCTGTCCCAGACATCTGACTGTGATGCAGCTGACCTAGGCTCCACCTCCTCCCTGCAGGCCTCCCCCAGGCTCCACCTCCTCCCTACAGCCCTCCCCCAGGCTCCACCTCTTCCAGCTCGCAAGTATTTCAGAGAAGAACATAACCACTTAGGAGAAAGGCCCAAATCTGAAATGATATTCATGCTGCTCTCTCTTTTCCAAAAGAATTAGGCATATAATACAATTTTGTGATGAAGAGGTGGGAAGGAGAGGAGAGGAAGAAGAAAAATACTCTAGAATAAAAATATATGCCAAACTACTGCTCAGGAACAAAGCCCTCCAGAGGCCCCAGGAAAATGTTGCCTTCAAGGAAGCAGCAGACCCCCTTCCTGGAGGATATGTCACTGGGAGACACCTGGGGCATCCAGGGAGGGTCAGATGTGAGAAGATCCTGCTGGGCAAGGGATGCAGCACCACAAATCTGCTTTTGCTCTCAGCTGACACCTGCTGAAAGGCAGCCTCTGAAGAGGATGGGGCAGATCTGTGAGGACCCACTGCGACTTAGGAAGGAAACTCATGGAACACCTGCAGTAAAATAATTATATTAAAAACAAAAATAATAAATACTCAAATTCATCAACTCCTAATTATTTTACTATTATCTGTGCTATTGAGGTTATTTACATCTGTTGGATCTGTATGGCAGAAATGCTATACAGTGGTGGGCTACTCTGTGTCTTATCCCAGTTCTGCATTCAGTAACATCATCTTGGCAGCTTGAAGCTGACCATGGGAGGTGTATTTACACCATGGAAATCAGCAAATACTGCAGATCGGCACTTGGTTTATTGTTTCATGGACTATCTAGACTTAAGAAAGGGTTGGAGAAAAAATTAATAATGCAGATTACGCTTATAAGTGTGCTGTGTCTATAGCTGTTACATTGTGACTACCACAAAACTTTGAGGAAATATTCTTCCAGTATTCGAAAACCATTATCTGATTGAGCAAAGAAGTCACTCATGTCATTAACGAACGAATATAGTTCTGACATATGTCTTCGTTTTCCATTTCTGTCCACTCATTAATGTTAATGAAAATATCAACCACTATTCGTGTCAGAACTACACTTCATTCATCACTTGCAACCCAGGATGGTGACGGACACAGGAGTACATGAAAAATTGGCAAAGCCTCTGAGTATGTGGAATTACAATAGTTTTACTCATTTTATTTTTATTTGTAAGTTATGTGCTATGCATCCTTCAAATCAGTAAAATTTCCAATAAACCCATGCACACGTATATATACGCAGCCTCCCCTCACACCCCTTCCCCCTATGCTGAGAGCTGGTTGTTAAAATTTACTAGCAAATCACTGCCTTAATCACATGAACAAATATAAACTAGTGAATTCTTCCTTGGGAACCCCACATAAGGAGCAAATTTATTCAGAGGCAGTCTTATCTCATCTACTAGATAATGTGTTTCTTGAGTAAAGAGCCCATCTCTGATTCAGTCCTTTATCTGCTGTTTCGCCTAATGCAGAACCTGTATTCAGCAAGTGCTCATAAATACTGAACTAATAGTATACAGTTATCCCTTGGTATCCACGGGGGATTTGTTCCAAGAGCCCCCTCAGACACCAAAATCTGAAGATGCTCAAGTCCCTTATATAAAATGATGTAGAGCAGTGAGTACAGTTGGTCCTCTGTATCCGTGGGTACGGAAGACCACCTGCATCTCAACACAGGCATGCCAGCTAATGGTGAGTTGCATAAAATACCCACAGCAGGAGTAAACCACAGGAGGACCAGAAAATGGGACAAAG